>NW_027457217.1:0-27500 GCF_040206685.1 Ascaphus truei | reverse complement strand
TATACACATACACATTGCCAGCACGCCCAAACTCCCGCACCCACCACATATACACACATATACACATATACATATACACATACACATTGCCAGCACGCCCAAACTCCCGCACCCACCACATATACACACATATACACATATACATATACACATACACATTGCCAGCACGCCCAAACTCCCGCACCCACCACATATACACACATATACACATATACATATACACATACACATTGCCAGCACGCCCAAACTCCCGCACCCACCACATATACACACATATACACATATACATATACACATACACATTGCCAGCACGCCCAAACTCCCGCACCCACCACATATACACATATATACACATATACACATACACATTGCCAGCACGCCCAAACTCCCGCACCCACCACATATATACATATATACATATACACATACACATTGCCAGCACGCCCAAACTCCCGCACCCACCACATATACACATATATACACATATACACATACACATTGCCAGCACGCCCAAACTCCCGCACCCACCACATATACACACATATACACATATACATATACACATACACATTGCCAGCACGCCCAAACTCCCGCACCCACCACATATACACATATATACACATATACACATACACATTGCCAGCACGCCCAAACTCCCGCACCCACCACATATACACATACACATTGCCAGCACGCCCAAACTCCCGCACCCACCACATATACACATATATACACATATACACATACACATTGCCAGCACGCCCAAACTCCCGCACCCACCACATATACACACATATACACATATACATATACACATACACATTGCCAGCACGCCCAAACTCCCGCACCCACCACATATACACATATATACACATATACACATACACATTGCCAGCACGCCCAAACTCCCGCACCCACCACATATATACATATATACACATATACACATACACATACACACATATACACATATACACATATACACATACACATTGCCAGCACGCCCAAACTCCCGCACCCACCACATATACACATATATACACATATACACATACACATTGCCAGCACGCCCAAACTCCCGCACCCACCACATATATACATATATACATATACACATATACACATATATACATATATACATACACATTCCCAGCACGCCCAAACTCCCGAACCCACCACATATACACATATACACATATATACACATACATTGCCAGCACGCCCAAACTCCCGCACCCACCACATATATACATATACACATATATACATATATATACACATTCCCAGCACGCCCAAACTCCCGCACCCACCACATATACACATATACACATATATACATATATACACACACATTCCCAGCATGCCCAAACTCCCGCACCCACCACATATACACATATACACATATATATACATATATATACACATTCCCAGCATGCCCAAACTCCCGCACCCACCACATATACACATATATACATATATACATATATACATATACACACACATTCCCAGCACGCCCAAACTCCCGCACCCACCACATATACACATATACACATATACACATATACACATATATACATATATACATATACACATATATACACATACATTGCCAGCACGCCCAAACTCCCGCACCCACCACATATATACATATATACATATATACATACATATTCCCAGCACGCCCAAACTCCCGCACCCACCACATATACACATATACACATATACACATATACATATACACATATATACATATATATACACATTCCCAGCACGCCTAAACTCCCGCACCCACCACATATACACATATACACATATATACATATATACACATACATTGCCAGCACGCCCAAACTCCCGCACCCACCACATATACACATATATACATATACACATATATACACATACATTGCCAGCACGCCCAAACTCCCGCACCCACCACATATACACATATATACATATACACATATATACATATATATACACATTCCCAGCACGCCCAAACTCCCGCACCCACCACATATACACATATATACATATACACATATATACATATATATACACATTCCCAGCACGCCCAAACTCCCCCACCCACCACATATATACATATACACATATATACATATATACATATATACATACACATTCCCAGCACGCCCAAACTCCTGCACCCACCACATATACACATATACACATCTATACATATATACATACACATTGCCAGCACGCCCAAACTCCCGCACCCACCACATATACACATATACACATATATACATATATACATATACACATATACACACATATACACATATACATATATATACACATTCCCAGCACGCCCAAACTCCCGCACCCACCACATATACACATATATACATATACACATATACATATACACATATATACATATGCACCCACCACATATACACATATACACACATATACACATACACATATACACATACACATTGCCAGCACGCCCAAACTCCCGCACCCACCACATATACACACATATACACATATACATATACACATACACATTGCCAGCACGCCCAAACTCCCGCACCCACCACATATACACATATATACACATATACACATACACATTGCCAGCACGCCCAAACTCCCGCACCCACCACATATATACATATATACACATATACACATACACATACACACATATACACATATACACATATACACATACACATTGCCAGCACGCCCAAACTCCCGCACCCACCACATATACACATATATACACATATACACATACACATTGCCAGCACGCCCAAACTCCCGCACCCACCACATATATACATATATACATATACACATATACACATATATACATATATACATACACATTCCCAGCACGCCCAAACTCCCGAACCCACCACATATACACATATACACATATATACACATACATTGCCAGCACGCCCAAACTCCCGCACCCACCACATATATACATATACACATATATACATATATATACACATTCCCAGCACGCCCAAACTCCCGCACCCACCACATATACACATATACACATATATACATATATACACACACATTCCCAGCATGCCCAAACTCCCGCACCCACCACATATACACATATACACATATATATACATATATATACACATTCCCCGCATGCCCAAACTCCCGCACCCACCACATATACACATATATACATATATACATATATACATATACACACACATTCCCAGCACGCCCAAACTCCCGCACCCACCACATATACACATATACACATATACACATACACATATACACATATATACATATATATACACATTCCCAGCACGCCCAAACTCCTCCACCCACCACATATACACATATACACATATATATCTATATATATATATATACACATTCCCAGCACGCCCAAACTCCCGCATCCACCACATATACACATATACACATATATACATATATACATATATACATACACATTCCCAGCACGCCCAAACTCCCGCACCCACCACATCACGAATATATATATATATATATATACACACACACACACACACACACACACACACACACACACACACACACACACACACACACACACACACACACACACACACACACACACACACACACACACACACACACACACACACACACACTGGTCGACAAATCACCAAAAAAAATCTACTCGCCACCTAGTACCAAACGTGTGCTGCTTGGGCCAATAGGATTTCGCCACGATGTGTGTGTGTGTATGTATGTATATATATATATATATATATATATATATATATATATATATATATATATATATATATATATATATATATATATATATATATATATATATATATATATATATATATATATATATATGTGTATATATATGTATATATATCAAAATGAGTGCTACTGAGCGTGGCAAATGTATACAACAGAAGACAGGGGTGCCCAATGCTACATCCAAATGACAAAACCTATATGGTAATAAGTATAAAGTTTAAATACTTTAATAGTAATCACTTGGTTATTTAGTTACACCCTTTGGCAAAGCGTCGTAAGCCCGCACGTCAAACGTCAAGGCATAACCAATAACGCAGCTCCTAACTACACTGTGACCCCTTCCTGTTACCTCTGTATGAGGGGAAAGAACCGAATAATTCCACGTGAGCACAAGCACAAAAATAAAATAAAACCCGGCGGCTTAAAATGAACGTCTCTCGGGGGCGAATGTGGGCGAGACTCGCACATCTCGCGCAAACCCCCCCGAATTCCCCACAATAATTACTCCATAAGACGCCATCTTTCTTTCGGTCTGTGACTTTTAACAAGGCTTGATAGTTTGTAACTGATTAACCAAAAAATGACATCCCTTATTTTGCTGCTTTTGAATGTTAAAATCTGTTTTGTTATCAGTTACGAGGGTTATCTCTCTATTGGGGGGAGGGGGGGTGTACATATTCTGACTATTCTCACCTATAGTTAATCTCGTACATCTTGTTCGTACATTAAAACCATACTGGCCAGAAGCGGGCATATCTTTTTCTCTTTATGGGAGCCAAATGTATTTTTATCAATTTCTTTAAATACACCCCTGATAGCGTGCTTCCATAGGGAACACCATATTTCTACACCCTGATAGCGTGCTTCCATAGGGAACACCATATTTCTACACACCCTGATAGCGTGCTTCCATAGGGAACACCATATTTCTACACCCTGATAGCGTGCTTCCATAGGGAACACCATATTTCTACACACCCTGATAGCGTGCTTCCATAGGGAACACCATATTTCTACACCCTGATAACATGCTTCCATAGGGAACCCCATATTTCTACACCCTGATAGCGTGCTTCCATAGGGAACCCCATATTTCTACACCCTGATAGCATGCTTCCATAGGGAACCCCATATTTCTACACACCCTGATAGCGTGCTTCCATAGGGAACCCCATATTTCTACACACCCTGATAGCGTGCTTCCATAGGGAACCCCATATTTCTACACACCCTGATAGCGTGCTTCCATAGGGAACCCCATATTTCTACACACCCTGATAGTGTGCTTCCATAGGGAACCCCATATTTCTACACACCCTGATAGCCTGCTTCCATAGGGAACCCCATATTTCTACACACCCTGATAGCGTGCTTCCATAGGGAACCCCATATTACTACACACCCCGATAGTGTGCTTCCATAGGGAACCCCATATTTCTACACACCCTGATAGCGTGCTTCCATAGGGAACCCCATATTTCTACACACCCTGATAGCGTGCTTCCATAGGGAACCCCATATTTCTACACACCCTGATAGCGTGCTTCCATAGGGAACCCCATATTTCTACACACCCTGATAGCGTGCTTCCATAGGGAACCCCATATTTCTACACCCTGATAGTGTGCTTCCATAGGGAACCCCATATTTCTACACACCCTGATAGCGTGCTTCCATAGGGAACCCCATATTTCTACACACCCTGATAGCGTGCTTCCATAGGGAACCCCATATTTCTACACCCTGATAGCCTGCTTCCATAGGGAACCCCATATTTCTACACCCTGATAGCGTGCATCCATAGGGAACCCCATATTTCTACACACCCTGATAGCGTGCTTCCATAGGGAACCCCATATTTCTACACACCCTGATAGCGTGCTTCCATAGGGAACCCCATATTTCTACACCCTGATAGCCTGCTTCCATAGGGAACCCCATATTTCTACACACCCTGATAGCGTGCTTCCATAGGGAACCCCATATTTCTACACACCCTGATAGCGTGCTTCCATAGGGAACCCCATATTTCTACACACCCTGATAGCGTGCTTCCATAGGGAACCCCATATTACTACACACCCTGATAGCGTGCTTCCATAGGGAACCCCATATTTCTACACACCCTGATAGCGTGCTTCCATAGGGAACCCCATATTTCTACACACCCTGATAGCGTGCTTCCATAGGGAACCCCATATTTCTACACACCCTGATAGCGTGCATCCATAGGGAACCCCATATTTCTACACACCCTGATAGCGTGCTTCCATAGGGAACCCCATATTTCTACACACCCTGATAGCGTGCTTCCATAGGGAACCCCATATTTCTACACACCCTGATAGCGTGCTTCCATAGGGAACCCCATATTACTACACACCCTGATAGCGTGCTTCCATAGGGAACCCCATATTTCTACACACCCTGATAGCGTGCTTCCATAGGGAACCCCATATTTCTACACACCCTGATAGCGTGCTTCCATAGGGAACCCCATATTACTACACACCCTGATAGCGTGCTTCCATAGGGAACCCCATATTTCTACACACCCTGATAGCCTGCTTCCATAGGGAACCCCATATTTCTACACACCCTGATAGCGTGCTTCCATAGGGAACCCCATATTTCTACACACCCTGATAGCGTGCTTCCATAGGGAACCCCATATTACTACACACCCTGATAGCGTGCTTCCATAGGGAACCCCATATTTCTACACACCCCGATAGCGTGCTTCCATAGGGAACCCCATATTTCTACACACCCTGATAGCGTGCTTCCATAGGGAACCCCATATTTCTACACACCCTGATAGCGTGCTTCCATAGGGAACCCCATATTTCTACACACCCTGATAGCGTGCTTCCATAGGGAACCCCATATTTCTACACACCCTGATTGCGTGCTTCCATAGGGAACCCCATATTTCTACACCCCCTGATAGCGTGCTTCCATAGGGAACCCCATATTTCTACACACCCTGATAGCGTGCTTCCATAGGGAACCCCATATTTCTACACACCCTGATAGCGTGCTTCCATAGGGAACCCCATATTTCTACACACCCCGATAACATGCTTCCATAGGGAACCCCTTATTTCTACACACCCTGATAGCCTGCTTCCATAGGGAACCCCATATTTCTACACACCCTGATAGCCTGCTTCCATAGGGAACCCCATATTTCTACACACCCTGATAGCGTGCTTCCATAGGGAACCCCATATTTCTACACACCCCGATAACGTGCTTCCATAGGGAACCCCATATTTCTACACACCCTGATAGCGTGCTTCCATAGGGAACCCCATATTTCTACACCCTGATAGCCTGCTTCCATAGGGAACCCCATATTTCTACACACCCTGATAGCGTGCTTCCATAGGGAACCCCATATTTCTACACACCCCGATAGCGTGCTTCCATAGGGAACCCCATATCTCTACACACCCTGGTAGCCTGCTTCTATAGGGAACCCCATATTTCTACACACCCTGATAGCGTGCTTCCATAGGGAACCCCATATTACTACACACCCAGATAGCGTGCTTCCATAGGGAACCCCATATCTCTACACACCCTGGTAGCCTGCTTCCATAGGGAACCCCATATTTCTACACACCCTGATAGCGTGCTTCCATAGGGAACCCCATATTTCTACACACCCTGATAACGTGCTTCCATAGGGAACCCCATATTTCTACACACCCTGATAGCGTGCTTCCATAGGGAACCCCATATTTCTACACACCCCGATAACGTGCTTCCATAGGGAACCCCATATTTCTACACACCCTGATAGCGTGCTTCCATAGGGAACCCCATATTTCTACACACCCTGATAGCGTGCTTCCATAGGGAACCCCATATTTCTACACACCCTGATAGCGTGCTTCCATAGGGAACCCCATATTTCTACACACCCCGATAGCGTGCTTCCATAGGGAACCCCATATCTCTACACACCCTGGTAGCGTGCTTCCATAGGGAACCCCATATTTCTACACACCCTGATAGCGTGCTTCCATTGGGAACCCCATATTTCTACACACCCCGATAACATGCTTCCATAGGGAACCCCATATTTCTACACACCCCGATAACATGCTTCCATAGGGAACCCCATATTTCTACACCCTGATAGCGTGCTTCCATAGGGAACCCCATATTTCTACACACCCCGATAGCGTGCTTCCATAGGGAACCCCATATTACTACACACCCTGATAGCGTGCTTCCATAGGGAACCCCATATTTCTACACACCCTGATAGCGTGCTTCCATAGGGAACCCCATATTTCTACACACCCTGATAGCGTGCTTCCATAGGGAACCCCATATTTCTACACACCCTGATAGCGTGCTTCCATAGGGAACCCCATATTTCTACACCCCCTGATAGCGTGCTTCCATAGGGAACCCCATATTTCTACACACCCTGATAGGGTCATTCCATAGGGAACCCCATATTTCTACACACCCCGATAACATGCTTCCATAGGGAACCCCATATATCTACACCCTGATAGCGTGCTTCCATAGGGAACCCCATATTTCTACACACCCCGATAACATGCTTCCATAGGGAACCCCATATTTCTACACCCTGATGGCGTGCTTCCATAGGGAACCCCATATTTCTACACACCCCGATAACATGCTTCCATAGGGAACCCCATATTTCTACACACCCTGATAGCGTGCTTCCATAGGGAACCCCATATTTCTACACACCCCGATAACATGCTTCCATAGGGAACCCCATATTTCTACACACCCTGATAGCCTGCTTCCATAGGGAACCCCATATTTCTACACCCTGATAGCGTGCTTCCATAGGGAACCCCATATTTCTACACACCCAGATAGCGTGCTTCCATAGGGAACCCCATATCTCTACACACCCTGGTAGCGTGCTTCCATAGGGAACCCCATATTTCTACACACCCTGATAGCGTGCTTCCATAGGGAACCCCATATTTCTACACACCCTGATAGCGTGCTTCCATAGGGAACCCCATATTTCTACACACCCTGATAGCGTGCTTCCATAGGGAACCCCATATTTCTACACACCCCGATAGCGTGCTTCCATAGGGAACCCCATATTTCTACACACCCTGATAGCGTGCTTCCATAGGGAACCCCATATTACTACACACCCTGATAGCGTGCTTCCATAGGGAACCCCATATTTCTACACACCCCGATAGCGTGCTTCCATAGGGAACCCCATATTTCTACACACCCTGATAGCGTGCTTCCATAGGGAACCCCATATTTCTACACACCCTGATAGCGTGCTTCCATAGGGAACCCCATATTTCTACACACCCTGATAGCGTGCTTCCATAGGGAACCCCATATTTCTACACACCCTGATAGCGTGCTTCCATAGGGAACCCCATATTTCTACACACCCTGATAGCGTGCTTCCATAGGGAACCCCATATTTCTACACACCCCGATAGCGTGCTTCCATAGGGAACCCCATATTTCTACACACCCTGATAGCGTGCTTCCATAGGGAACCCCATATTTCTACACACCCCGATAACGTGCTTTCATAGGGAACCCCATATTTCTACACACCCTGATAGCGTGCTTCCATAGGGAACCCCATATTTCTACACACCCTGATAGCGTGCTTCCATAGGGAACCCCATATTTCTACACACCCTGATAGCGTGCTTCCATAGGGAACCCCATATTTCTACACACCCTGATAGCGTGCTTCCATAGGGAACCCCATATTTCTACACACCCCGATAACATGCTTCCATAGGGAACCCCATATTTCTACACACCCTGATAGCGTGCTTCCATAGGGAACCCCATATTTCTACACACCCTGATAGCGTGCTTCCATAGGGAACCCCATATTTCTACACCCTGATAGCCCGCTTCCATAGGGAACCCCATATTTCTACACACCCCGATAGCGTGCTTCCATAGGGAACCCCATATTTCTACACACCCCGATAGCGTGCTTCCATAGGGAACCCCATATTTCTACACACCCTGATAGCGTGCTTCCATAGGGAACCCCATATTTCTACACACCCTGATAGCGTGCTTCCATAGGGAACCCCATATTTCTACACACCCGATAGCGTGCTTCCATAGGGAACCCCATATTACTACACACCCTGGTAGCCTGCTTAAATAGGGAACCCCATATTTCTACACACCCCGATAACGTGCTTCCATAGGGAACCCCATATCTCTACACACCCTGGTAGCCTGCTTAAATAGGGAACCCCATATTTCTACACACCCCGATAACGTGCTTCCATAGGGAACCCCATATCTCTACACACCCTGGTAGCCTGCTTAAATAGGGAACCCCATATTTCTACACACCCCGATAACGTGCTTCCATAGGGAACCCCATATTTCTACACACCCTGATAGCGTGCTTCCATAGGGAACCCCATATTTCTACACACCCTGATAGCGTGCTTCCATAGGGAACCCCATATTTCTACACACCCCGATAGCGTGCTTCCATAGGGAACCCCATATTTCTACACACCCCGATAGCGTGCTTCCATAGGGAACCCCATATTTCTACACACCCTGATAGCGTGCTTCCATAGGGAACCCCATATTTCTACACACCCTGATAGCGTGCTTCCATAGGGAACCCCATATTTCTACACACCCTGATAGCGTGCTTCCATAGGGAACCCCATATTTCTACACCCTGATAGCGTGCTTCCACAGGGAACCCCATATTTCTACACCCTGATAGCGTGCTTCCATAGGGAACCCCATATTTCTACACACCCTGATAGCGTGCTTCCATAGGGAACCCCATATTTCTACACACCCTGATAGCGTGCTTCCATAGGGAACCCCATATTTCTACACCCTGATAGCGTGCTTCCATAGGGAACCCTATATTTCTACACACCCCGATAACGTGCTTCCATAGGGAACCCCATATTTCTACACCCTGATAGCGTGCTTCCATAGGGAACCCCATATTTCTACACACCCTGATAGCGTGCTTCCATAGGGAACCCCATATTTCTACACCCTGATAGCGTGCTTCCATAGGGAACCCCATATTTCTACACACCCCGATAGCGTGCTTCCATAGGGAACCCCATATTTCTACACACCCTGATAGCGTGCTTCCATAGGGAACCCCATATTTCTACACCCTGATAGCGTGCTTCCATAGGGAACCCCATATTTCTACACACCCTGATAGCGTGCTTCCATAGGGAACCCCATATTTCTACACACCCTGATAGCGTGCTTCCATAGGGAACCCCATATTTCTACACACCCCGATAGCGTGCTTCCATTGGGAACCCCATATTTCTACACACCCCGATAGCCTGCTTCCATAGGGAACCCCATATTTCTACACACCCCGATAACATGCTTCCATAGGGAACCCCATATTTCTACACACCCCGATAGCGTGCTTCCATTGGGAACCCCATATTTCTACACACCCCGATAGCGTGCTTCCATAGGGAACCCCATATTTCTACACACCCCGATAGCGTGCTTCCATTGGGAACCCCATATTTCTACACACCCCGATAACATGCTTCCATAGGGAACCCCATATTTCTACACACCCCGATAACATGCTTCCATAGGGAACCCCATATTTCTACACCCTGATAGCGTGCTTCCATAGGGAACCCCATATTTCTACACACCCCGATAGCGTGCTTCCATAGGGAACCCCATATTACTACACACCCTGATAGCGTGCTTCCATAGGGAACCCCATATTTCTACACACCCTGATAGCGTGCTTCCATAGGGAACCCCATATTTCTACACACCCTGATAGCGTGCTTCCATAGGGAACCCCATATTTCTACACACCCTGATAGCGTGCTTCCATAGGGAACCCCATATTTCTACACCCCCTGATAGCGTGCTTCCATAGGGAACCCCATATTTCTACACACCCTGATAGGGTCATTCCATAGGGAACCCCATATTTCTACACACCCCGATAACATGCTTCCATAGGGAACCCCATATATCTACACCCTGATAGCGTGCTTCCATAGGGAACCCCATATTTCTACACACCCCGATAACATGCTTCCATAGGGAACCCCATATTTCTACACCCTGATGGCGTGCTTCCATAGGGAACCCCATATTTCTACACACCCCGATAACATGCTTCCATAGGGAACCCCATATTTCTACACACCCTGATAGCGTGCTTCCATAGGGAACCCCATATTTCTACACACCCCGATAACATGCTTCCATAGGGAACCCCATATTTCTACACACCCTGATAGCCTGCTTCCATAGGGAACCCCATATTTCTACACCCTGATAGCGTGCTTCCATAGGGAACCCCATATTTCTACACACCCAGATAGCGTGCTTCCATAGGGAACCCCATATTTCTACACCCTGATAGCGTGCTTCCATAGGGAACCCCATATTTCTACACACCCTGATAGCG
The DNA here is from genome assembly GCF_040206685.1 of Ascaphus truei. Taxonomy (NCBI): domain Eukaryota; kingdom Metazoa; phylum Chordata; class Amphibia; order Anura; family Ascaphidae; genus Ascaphus; species Ascaphus truei. The sequence continues at coordinate 15,265 of NW_027457217.1, read as the reverse complement.
TGCTTCCATAGGGAACCCCATATTTCTACACACCCTGATAGCGTGCTTCCATAGGGAACCCCATATTTCTACACACCCTGATAGCGTGCTTCCATAGGGAACCCCATATTTCTACACACCCTGATAGCGTGCTTCCATAGGGAACCCCATATTTCTACACACCCTGATAGCGTGCTTCCATAGGGAACCCCATATTACTACACACCCTGATAGCCTGCTTCCATAGGGAACCCCATATTTCTACACACCCTGATAGCGTGCTTCCATAGGGAACCCCATATTTCTACACACCCCGATAGCGTGCTTCCATAGGGAACCCCATATTTCTACACACCCTGATAGCGTGCTTCCATTGGGAACCCCATATTTCTACACACCCTGATAGCGTGCTTCCATAGGGAACCCCATATTTCTACACACCCTGATAGCGTGCTTCCATAGGGAACCCCATATTTCTACACCCCCTGATAGCGTGCTTCCATAGGGAACCCCATATTTCTACACACCCTGATAGCGTGCTTCCATAGGGAACCCCATATTTCTACACCCCCTGATAGCGTGCTTCCATAGGGAACCCCATATTTCTACACACCCTGATAGGGTCATTCCATAGGGAACCCCATATTTCTACACACCCCGATAACATGCTTCCATAGGGAACCCCATATATCTACACCCTGATAGCGTGCTTCCATAGGGAACCCCATATTTCTACACACCCCGATAACATGCTTCCATAGGGAACCCCATATTTCTACACCCTGATGGCGTGCTTCCATAGGGAACCCCATATTTCTACACACCCCGATAACATGCTTCCATAGGGAACCCCATATTTCTACACACCCTGATAGCGTGCTTCCATAGGGAACCCCATATTTCTACACACCCCGATAACATGCTTCCATAGGGAACCCCATATTTCTACACACCCTGATAGCCTGCTTCCATAGGGAACCCCATATTTCTACACCCTGATAGCGTGCTTCCATAGGGAACCCCATATTTCTACACCCTGATAGCGTGCTTCCATAGGGAACCCCATATTTCTACACCCTGATAGCGTGCTTCCATAGGGAACCCCATATTTCTACACACCCAGATAGCGCGCTTCCATAGGGAACCCCATATTTCTACACCCTGATAGCCTGCTTCCATAGGGAACCCCATATTTCTACACACCCCGATAACATGCTTCCATAGGGAACCCCATATTTCTACACACCCTGATAGCGTGCTTCCATAGGGAACCCCATATTTCTACACACCCCGATAACATGCTTCCATAGGGAACCCCATATTTCTACACACCCTGATAGCCTGCTTCCATAGGGAACCCCATATTTCTACACCCTGATAGCGTGCTTCCATAGGGAACCCCATATTTCTACACACCCAGATAGCGTGCTTCCATAGGGAACCCCATATTTCTACACACCCAGATAGCGTGCTTCCATAGGGAACCCCATATTTCTACACACCCCGATAACATGCTTCCATAGGGAACCCCATATTTCTACACACCCTGATAGCGTGCTTCCATAGGGAACCCCATATTTCTACACCCTGATAGCGTGCTTCCATAGGGAACCCCATATTTCTACACACCCAGATAGCGTGCTTCCATAGGGAACCCCATATTTCTACACACCCAGATAGCGTGCTTCCATAGGGAACCCCATATTTCTACACACCCTGATAGCGTGCTTCCATAGGGAACCCCATATCTCTACACACCCTGGTAGCGTTATTATGCTTTCTAAATATGTAAAATCTGTTTATTCTAATCCTCTCCCCCCCCCCTCTCTCCGCCCGTCGCTCTCCCTCTCTCTTTCCCCCCCCCCTCTCTCCCTCTCTTCCCCCCCCCTCTCCGCTCTCTCCCCCCCCCTCTCTCCCTTTCTCCGCCCGTCGCTCTCCCCTCCCCCCCAGGCGGCACAGACAATCCCCCCTTCCCCCTCTCCCCCCCAAACGACCTCCTCTCAGCCGCCTGCCTCCTCCTCTTCCCCCTCTCCTCCTCCTCCTGCCTCCGCTCCCCCCTCTCAGGCCGCAGGAGCGGACTCTCTCCCCCCGGAGTTCTTCACCAGCGTGGTTCAGGGCGTCCTCTCCTCCATGCTGGGGTCTCTGAGCGCGGCAGAGCAGAGTGGTACCGAGAGCATCGCCGCCTTCATCCAGCGGCTCAGCGGGTCCCACAATATCTTCCAGCCTGACGCCGAGGGGCCCGGGGGTAATCACACCCCTCCTCTCGCCCTCTGCCTGTCTCTTCCTCCTCTCGCCCTCCTCCTCTCGCCCTCTGCCTGTCTCTCTGTCCTTCTCTCTCTCTCTCGCGACACTCCTTTCTCTCTCTCTCTCTCTCTCTCTCTCTCTCGCGACACTCCTTTCTCTCTCTCTCTCTCTCTCTCTCTCTCGCGACACTCCTTTCTCTCTCTCTCTCTCGCGACACTCCTTTCTCTCTCGCGACACTCCTTTCTCTCTCTCTGTCTCTCTCTCGCGACACTCCTTTCTCTCTCTCTCTCTCTCTCTCGCGACACTCCTTTCTCTCTGTCTCTCTCTCTCGCGACACTCCTTTCTCTCTCTCTCTCGCGACACTCCTTTCTCTCTCGCGACACTCCTTTCTCTCTCTCTGTCTCTCTCTCGCGACACTCCTTTCTCTCTCTCTCTCTCTCGCGACACTCCTTTCTCTCTATCTCTCTCTCTCGCGACACTCCTTTCTCTCTCTCTCTCTCTCTCTCTCGCGACACTCCTTTCTCTCTCTCTCTCTCTCTCGCGACACTCCTTTCTCTCTCTCTCTCTCGCGACACTCCTTTCTCTCTATCTCTCTCTCTCGCGACACTCCTTTCTCTCTCGCGACACTCCTTTCTCTCTCTCTGTCTCTCTCTCGCGACACTCCTTTCTCTCTCGCGACACTCCTTTCTCTCTCTCTGTCTCTCTCTCGCGACACTCCTTTCTCTCTCTCTCTCGCGACCCTCCTTTCTCTCTGTCTCTCTCTCTCGCGACACTCCTTTCTCTCTCTCTCTCGCGACCCTCCTTTCTCTCTCTCTCTCTGTCGCGACACTCCTTTCTCTCTCGCGACACTCCTTTCTCTCTGTCTCTCTCTCGCGACACTCCTTTCTCTCTCTCTCTCTCTCTCTCGACACTCCTTTCTCTCTCTCGCGACCCTCCTTTCTCTCGCGACACTCCTTTCTCTCTCGCGACCCTCCTTTCTCTCGCGACACTCCTTTCTCTCTCTCGACCCTCCTTTCTCTCTCTCGACCCTCCTTTCTCTCTCTCGACCCTCCTTTCTCTCTCTCGACCCTCCTTTCTCTCTCTCGACCCTCCTTTCTCTCTCTCGACCCTCCTTTCTCTCGCGACCCTCCTTTCTCTCGCGACCCTCCTTTCTCTCGCGACACTCCTTTCTCTCGCGACACTCCTTTCTCTCGCGACACTCCTTTCTCTCGCGACACTCCTTTCTCTCGCGACACTCCTTTCTCTCTCTCTGTCTCTCTCTCGCGACACTCCTTTCTCTCTCTCTGTCTCTCTCTCTCGCGACACTCCTTTCTCTCTCTCTGTCTCTCTCTCTCGCGACACTCCTTTCTCTCTCTCGACCCTCCTTTCTCTCGCGACCCTCCTTTCTCTCGCGACCCTCCTTTCTCTCTCTCGCGACCCTCCTTTCTCTCTCTCGCGACCCTCCTTTCTCTCTCTCGCGACCCTCCTTTCTCTCTCTCGCGCGACCCTCCTTTCTTTCTCTCTCTCGCGACCCTCCTTTCTCTCTCTCGCGACCCTCCTTTCTCTCTCTCGCGACCCTCCTTTCTCTCTCTCGCGACCCTCCTTTCTCTCTCTCTCTCTCGCGACCCTCCTTTCTCTCTCTCTCTCTCTCTCTCTCTCTCGACCCTCCTTTCTCTCTCTCTCCCCTCCTTTCTCTCTCTCTCTCTCTCTCTCTCTCTCTCTCTCTCTCTCGCGACCCTCCTTTCTCTCTCTCTCGCGACCCTCATTTCTCTCTCTCTCTCTCTCTCTCTCGACCCTCCTTTCTCTCTCTCTCCCCTCCTTTCTCTCTCTCTCTCTCTCGCGACCCTCCTTTCTCTCTCTCTCTCTCTCTCTCTCTCTCTCGACCCTCCTTTCTCTCTCTCTCTCCCCTCCTTTCTCTCTCTCGACCCTCCTTTCTCTCTCTCTCGCGACCCTCCTTTCTCTCTCTCTCTCGCGACCCTCCTTTCTCTCTCTCTCTCTCGCGACCCTCCTTTCTCTCTCTCTCTCTCTCGCGACCCTCCTTTCTCTCTCTCTCTCTCGCGACCCTCCTTTCTCTCTCTCTCGCGACCTCTCTCTCTCTCTCTCTCTCTCTCGCTACCTCTCTCTCTCTCGCTACCTCTCTCTCTCGCGACCTCTCTCTCTCTCTCTCGACCCTCCTTTCTCTCTCTATCTCTCTCTGTCTCGACCCTCCTTTCTCTCTCTCTTTCTCTCTCTCTCTCTCTCTCTCTCTCGACCCTCCTCTCTCGACCCTCCTTTCTCTCTCTCTCTCTCGCGACCCTCCTTTCTCTCTCTCGCGACCCTCCTTTCTCTCTCTCGCGACCCTCCTTTCTCTCTCTCTCGACCCTCCTTTCTCTCTCTCGCGACCCTCCTTTCTCTCTCTCTCTCGCGACCCTCTCCTCACCCCTTCCCCCCCCCCCCCCCCTTCTCTCCCCCCAGGATTTTTCGGTGACCTCCTGTCCCTGATATGTCACCACATCTCGCTGGTGGACATGGTGATGTTATTACACGGTCAGTCTCAGCCTCTGCAGAACCTCCAACCACAGCTCCGCTCCTTCTTCCTGCACCAGTACCTCCACCAGCGGGACCCCACCCCCCACCACATCCAGGTGTGTCCCCCCGCGTCACCTCCCTCACCCTGTCACTGTCACCTCCCTCACCCTGTGTCACTGCGTCACCTCCAACCACAGCTCCGCTCCTTCTTCCTGCACCAGTACCTCCACCAGCGGGACCCCACCCCCCACCACATCCAGGTGTGTCCCCCCGCGTCACCTCCCTCACCCTGTCACTGTCACCTCCCTCACCCTGTGTGTCACTGCGTCACCTCCAACCGCAGCTCCGCTCCTTCTTCCTGCACCAGCACCTCCACCAGCGGGACCCCCCCCCCCCACCACATCCAGGTGTGTCCCCCCGCGTCACCTCCCTCACCCTGTCACTGTCACCTCCCTCACCCTGTGTGTGTCACTGCGTCACCTCCAACCGCAGCTCCGCTCCTTCTTCCTGCACCAGCACCTCCACCAGCGGGACCCCACCCCCCACCACATCCAGGTGTGTCCCCCCGCGTCACCTCCCTCACCCTGTCACTGTCACCTCCCTCGCCCTGTGTCACTGCGTCACCTCCAACCGCAGCTCCGCTCCTTCTTCCTGCACCAGTACCTCCACCAGCGGGACCCCACCCCCCACCACATCCAGGTGTGTCCCCCCGCGTCACCTCCCTCACCCTGTCACTGTCACCTCCCTCACCCTGTGTGTCACTGCGTCACCTCCAACCGCAGCTCCGCTCCTTCTTCCTGCACCAGCACCTCCACCAGCGGGACCCCACCCCCCACCACATCCAGGTGTGTCCCCCCGCGTCACCTCCCTCACCCTGTCACTGTCACCTCCCTCACCCTGTGTGTGTCACTGTCACCTCCCTCACCCTGTGTGTCACTGTCACCTCCCTCACCCTGTGTGTCACTGCGTCACCTCCCTCACCCTGTGTGTCACTGTCACCTCCCTCACCCTGTGTGTCACTGTCACCTCCCTCACCCTGTGTGTCACTGTCACCTCCCTCACCCTGTCACTGTCACCTCCCTCACCCTGTGTGTGTCACTGTCACCTCCCTCACCCTGTGTGTCACTGTCACCTCCCTCACCCTGTGTGTGTCACTGTCACCTCCCTCACCCTGTGTGTGTCACTGCGTCACCTCCCGCACCCTGTCACTGTCACCTCCCTCACCCTGTGTGTGTCACTGTCACCTCCCTCACCCTGTGTGTGTCACTGTCACCTCCCTCACCCTGTGTGTCACTGTCACCTCCCTCACCCTGTGTGTCACTGCATCACCTCCCTCACCCTGTGTGTGTCACTGCGTCACCTCCCTCACCCTGTGTGTCACTGTCACCTCCCTCACCCTGTGTGTCACTGCATCACCTCCCTCACCCTGTGTGCCACTGTCACCTCCCTCACCCTGTGTGTGACACTGCATCACCTCCCTCACCCTGTGTGTCACTGTCACCTCCCTCACCCTGTGTGTCACTGCATCACCTCCCTCACCCTGTGTGTGTCACTGCGTCACCTCCCTCACCCTGTGTGTCACTGCGTCACCTCCCTCACCCTGTGTGTGACACTGCATCACCTCCCTCACCCTGTGTGTCACTGTCACCTCCCTCACCCTGTGTGTCACTGCATCACCTCCCTCACCCTGTGTGTGTCACTGCATCACCTCCCTCACCCTGTGTGTCACTGCATCACCTCCCTCACCCTGTGTGTCACTGTCACCTCCCTCACCCTGTGTGTCACTGTCACCTCCCTCACCCTGTGTGTGACACTGCATCACCTCCCTCACCCTGTGTGTCACTGTCACCTCCCTCACCCTGTGTGTCACTGCATCACCTCCCTCACCCTGTGTGTGTCACTGCGTCACCTCCCTCACCCTGTGTGTCACTGTCACCTCCCTCACCCTGTGTGTCACTGCATCACCTCCCTCACCCTGTGTGCCACTGTCACCTCCCTCACCCTGTGTGTGACACTGCATCACCTCCCTCACCCTGTGTGTCACTGTCACCTCCCTCACCCTGTGTGTCACTGCATCACCTCCCTCACCCTGTGTGTGTCACTGCATCACCTCCCTCACCCTGTGTGTCACTGTCACCTCCCTCACCCTGTGTGTCACTGCATCACCTCCCTCACCCTGTGTGTGTCACTGCGTCACCTCCCTCACCCTGTGTGCCACTGCATCACCTCCCTCACCCTGTGTGTGTCACTGCGTCACCTCCCTCACCCTGTGTGTCACTGCGTCACCTCCCTCACCCTGTGTGTCACTGTCACCTCCCTCACCCTGTGTGTGTCACTGTCACCTCCCTCACCCTGTGTGTCACTGTCACCTCCCTCACCCTGTGTGTCACTGTCACCTCCCTCACCCTGTGTGTCACTGCGTCACCTCCCTCACCCTGTGTGTGTCACTGCATCACCTCCCTCACCATGTGTGTGTCACTGTCACCTCCCTCACCCTGTGTGTCACTGTCACCTCCCTCACCCTGTGTGTCACTGTCACCTCCCTCACCCTGTGTGTCACTGTCACCTCCCTCACCCTGTGTGTCACTGTCACCTCCCTCACCCTGTGTGTCACTGTCACCTCCCTCACCCTGTGTGTGCCACTGCATCACCTCCCTCACCCTGTGTGTCACTGCGTCACCTCCCTCACCCTGTGTGCCACTGTCACCTCCCTCACCCTGTGTGCCACTGCATCACCTCCCTCACCCTGTGTGTGTCACTGCATCACCTCCCTCACCCTGTGTGTGTCACTGCGTCACCTCCCTCACCCTGTGTGTCACTGCGTCACCTCCCTCACCCTGTGTGTCACTGCGTCACCTCCCTCACCCTGTATGTCACTGTAACCTCCCTTACCCTGTGTGTCACTGCGTCACCTCCCTCACCCTGTGTGTGTCACTGTCACCTCCCTCACCCTGTGTGCCACTGCATCACCTCCCTCACCCTGTGTGTCACTGCGTCACCTCCATCACCCTGTGTGTGTCACTGTCACCTCCCTCACCCTGTCACTTTCACCTCCCTCACCCTGTGTGTCACTGCGTCACCTCCCTCACCCTGTGTGTGTCACTGCGTCACCTCCCTCACCCTGTGTGTCACTGCGTCACCTCCCTCACCCTGTGTGTCACTGTCACCTCCCTCACCCTGTGTGCCACTGTCACCTCCCTCACCCTGTGTGTGACACTGCATCACCTCCCTCACCCTGTGTGTCACTGTCATCTCCCTCACCCTGTGTGTCACTGCATCACCTCCCTCACCCTGTGTGTCACTGCATCACCTCCCTCACCCTGTGTGTGTCACTGCGTCACCTCCCTCACCCTGTGTGTCACTGCGTCACCTCCCTCACCCTGTGTGTCACTGCGTCACCTCCCTCACCCTGTGTGTCACTGTCACCTCCCTCACCCTGTGTGTGTCACTGTCACCTCCCTCACCCTGTGTGTCACTGTCACCTCCCTCACCATGTGTGTCACTGTCACCTCCCTCACCCTGTGTGTCACTGCGTCACCTCCCTCACCCTGTGTGTGTCACTGCGTCACCTCCCTCACCCTGTGTGTGTCACTGCGTCACCTCCCGCACCCTGTCACTGTCACCTCCCTCACCCTGTGTGTCACTGTCACCTCCCTCACCCTGTGTGTCACTGTCACCTCCCTCACCCTGTGTGTCACTGTCACCTCCCTCACCCTGTGTGTCACTGTCACCTCCCTCACCCTGTGTGTCACTGTCACCTCCCTCACCCTGTGTGTCACTGTCACCTCCCTCACCCTGTGTGTCACTGTCACCTCCCTCACCCTGTGTGTGCCACTGCATCACCTCCCTCACCCTGTGTGTCACTGCGTCACCTCCCTCACCCTGTGTGTCACTGTCACCTCCCTCACCCTGTGTGTGCCACTGTCACCTCCCTCACCCTGTGTGTGCCACTGTCACCTCCCTCACCCTGTGTGCCACTGCATCACCTCCTCACCCTGTGTGTGTCACTGCGTCACCTCCCTCACCCTGTGTGTCACTGCGTCACCTCCCTCACCCTGTGTGTCACTGCGTCACCTCCCTCACCCTGTATGTCACTGTAACCTCCCTTACCCTGTGTGTCACTGCGTCACCTCCCTCACCCTGTGTGTGTCACTGTCACCTCCCTCACCCTGTGTGTCACTGTCACCTCCCTCACCCTGTGTGCCACTGCATCACCTCCCTCACCCTGTGTGTCACTGCGTCACCTCCATCACCCTGTGTGTGTCACTGTCACCTCCCTCACCCTGTCACTTTCACCTCCCTCACCCTGTGTGTCACTGCGTCACCTCCCTCACCCTGTGTGTGTCACTGCGTCACCTCCCTCACCCTGTGTGTCACTGCGTCACCTCCCTCACCCTGTGTGTCACTGCGTCACCTCCCTCACCCTGTGTGTCACTGCGTCACCTCCCTCACCCTGTGTGTCACTGCGTCACCTCCCTCACCCTGTGTGTCACTGCGTCACCTCCCTCACCCTGTGTGTCACTGCGTCACCTCCCTCACCCTGTGTGTCACTGCGTCACCTCCCTCACCCTGTGTCACTGCTTCACCTCCCTCATCCTGTGTGTGTCACTGCGTCACCTCCCTCACCCTGTGTGTGTCACTGCGTCACCTCCCTCACCCTGTGTGTGTCACTGTCACCTCCCTCACCCTATGTGTGTCACTGCGTCACCTCCCTCACCCTGTGTGTGTCACTGCGTCACCTCCCTCACCCTGTGTGTGCTACTGTCACCTCCCTCACCCTGTGTGTGTCACTGCGTCACCTCCCTCACCCTGTGTGTCACTGCGTCACCTCCCTCACCCTGTGTGCCACTGCGTCACCTCCCTCACCCTGTCACTGTCACCTCCCTCACCCTGTGTGTGCCACTGCGTCACCTCCCTCACCCTGTCACTGTCACCTCCCTCACCCTGTGTGTGCCACTGCGTCACCTCCCTCACCCTGTGAGTGTCACTGCGTCACCTCCCTCACCCTGTGAGTGTCACTGTCACCCGCGTCATCTCCCTCACCCTGTGTGTCACTGCGTGTCACCCTGTGTGTCACTGCGTGTCACCCTGTGTGTCACTGCGTGTCACCCTGTGTGTCACTGCGTGTCACCCTGCGTGTCACTGCGTGTCACCCTGCGTGTCACTGCGTGTCACTGCGTGTCACCCTGCGTGTCACTGCGTGTCACCCTGTGTGTCACTGCGTGTCACCCTGTGTGTTACTGTCGCCCGTCTCACCCTGTGTCACTGTCGCCCGTCTCACCCTGTGTCACTGTCGCCCGTCTCACCCTGTGTCACTGCGTCACTCTGTGTCACCCTGCGCACACCTCAGTAGATATTCACACTGCTCTGTGTTACAGACGGCGTCTCGAAACCTTATTACTGGTTTGGAAGAGTATATTAGAGAAAGCTTTGTAAGTAACTCTTCCCCCTCACACTACCTTCTCTCACAGCCTTCCCCCTCCTCCCTCTGTCTTCCCCCCCCGTCCCCCTCATCCCTCTGCCTTCCCCCCCCCCCGTCCTCCTCATCCCTCTGCCTTCCCCCCCCCCGTCCTCCTCCTCCCTCTGCCCCCCCCCTCCTCCTCCCTCTGCCCCCCCCCCTCCTCCTCCCTCTGCCTTCCCCCCTCCTCATCCCTCTGCCTCCCCCCCCTCCTCCTCCCTCTGCCCCCCCCCTCCTCCTCCCTCTGCCTCCTCCTCCCTCTGCCTCCCCCCCTCCTCCTCCCTCTGCCTCCCCCCCTCCTCATCCCTCTGCCTCCCCCCTCCTCCTCCTCCCTCTGCCCCCCCCCCCTCCTCCTCCTCCCTCTGCCTTCCCCCCCTCCTCATCCCTCTGCCTCCCCCCCTCCTCCTCCCTCTGCCTCCCCCCTCCTCCTCCCTCTGCCTCCCCCCTCCTCATCCCTCTGCCTCCCCCCCTCCTCCTCATCCCTCTGCCTCCCCCCCTCCTCCTCATCCCTCTGCCTCCCCCCTCCTCCTCCTCCCTCTGCCCCCCCCCCTCCTCCTCCCTCTGCCTCCCCCCCTCCTCCTCCCTCTGCCTCCCCCCCTCCTCATCCCTCTGCCTCCCCCCCCTCCTCATCCCTCTGCCTCCCCCCCTCCTCATCCCTCTGCCTCCCCCCCTCCTCCTCCTCCCTCTGCCCCCCCCTCCTCCTCCCTCTGCCTTCCCCCCCTCCTCATCCCTCTGCCTCCCCCCCCTCCTCCTCCCTCTGCCCCCCCCCTCCTCCTCCCTCTGCCCCCCCCCCTCCTCCCTCTGCCTCCTCCTCCCTCTGCCTCCCCCCCTCCTCCTCCCTCTGCCTCCCCCCCCTCCTCCTCCCTCTGCCTCCCCCCTCCTCCTCCCTCTGCCTCCCCCCCTCCTCCTCCCTCTGCCTCCCCCCCCCTCCTCCTCCTGCCTTCCTCCTCCTCCCTCTGCCTTCCCCCCCCTCCCTCTGCCTTCCCCCCCCTCCCTCGGCCTTCCCCCCCTCCCTCTGCCTTCCCCCCCCTCCTCCTCCCTCTGCCTCCCCCCCGTCCGCCTTCCCCCCTCACGCTCCTCCTCCCCCCCTCGCGCTCCTCCTCTCCCCCCCCCCCCTCGCGCTCGCTGTCTCTCTCTCACGTCCCCCCCTCTTTAGGTCTCTGTTACGGTGCGAGAAGACGTTGATATTACACGGACAAACCTCGAGTTTCTGCAAGAGCAATTTAACCGGATCACTTCTCACATCCTACAGTGTGCAGGTACCTGTCACCCTGTCACACTGTCACCCTGTCACTGTCACCCTGTCACTGTCACCCTGTTACCCTGTCACTGTCACCCTGTCACTGTCACCCTGTCACTGTCACCCTGTCACCCTGTCACTGTCACCCTGTCACTGTCACCTGTCACTGTCACCCTGTCACTGTCACCCTGTCACTGTCACCCTGTCACTGTCACCCTGTCACTGTCACCCTGTCACACTGTCACCCTGTCACCCTGTCACCCTGTCACCCTGTCACCCTGTCACCCTGTCACGCCCCTGTCACCCTGTCACCTCTGTCACCCTGTCACCCTGTCACTCTGTCACTGTCACCCTGTCACTCTGTCACTGTCACCCTGTCACTGTCACCCTGTCACCTTGTCACCACTCATAGCTCCTTTCTGTTCTGTGTCACTGTGTCACCCTGCGGGGGGGCGGGGGGGACAGACTCATAGCTCCCTTCTGTCTGTGTCACTGTGTCACCCTGCGGGGGGGGAGGGACAGACTCATAGCTCCCTTCTGTCTGTGTCACTGCTGTCACCCTGCGGGGGAGGGACAGACTCATAGCTCCCTTCTGTCTGTGTCACTGTGTCACCCTGCGGGGGAGGGACAGACACATAGCCTCCCTTCTGTCTGTGTCACTGTGTCACCCTGCGGGGGAGGGACAGACTCATAGCTCCCTTCTGTCTGTGTCACTGTGTCACCCTGCGGGGGAGGGACAGACTCATAGCTCCCTTCTGTCTGTGTCACTGTGTCACCCTGCGGGGGAGGGACAGGCTCATAGCTCCCTTCTGTCTGTGTCACTGTGTCACCCTGCGGGGGGAGGGACAGACTCATAGCTCCCTTCTGTCTGTGTCACTGAGTCACCCTGCGGGAGGGAGGGACAGACTCATAGCTCCCTTCTGTCTGTGTCACCCTGCGGGGGGGAGGGACAGACTCATAGCTCCCTTCTGTCTGTGTCACTGTGTCACCCTGCGGGGGGAGGGGACAGACTCATAGCTCCCTTCTGTCTGTGTCACTGAGTCACCCTGCGGGAGGGAGGGACAGACTCATAGCTCCCTTCTGCCTGTGTCACTGTGTCACCCCTGCGGGGGGAGGGACAGACTCATAGCTCCCTCCTGTCTGTGTCACTGTGTCACCCCTGTGGGGGAGGCACAGACTCATAGCTCCCTTCTGTCTGTGTCAACTGTGTCACCCTGCGGGGGGGAGGGACAGTCTCATAGCTCCCTTCTGTCTGTGTCACTGTGTCACCCTGCGGGGGGAGGGACAGACTCATAGCCTCCCTTCTGTCTGTGTCACTGTGTCACCCTGCGGGGGGAGGGACAGGCTCATAGCTCCCTTCTGTCTGTGTCACTGTGTCACACTGCGGGGGGAGGGACAGACTCATAGCTCCCTTCTGTCTGTGTCACAGTGTCACCGTGCGGGGGGGAGGGACAGGCTCCGTGTCACCCTGCGGGGGGAGGGACAGGCTCATAGCTCCCCTTCTGTCTGTGTCACTGTGTCACCCTGCGGGGGAGGGGACAGACTCATAGCTCCCTTCTGTCTGTGTCACTGTGTCACCCTGCGGGGAGAGGGACAGACTCATAGCTCCCTTCTGTCTGTGTCACTGTGTCACCCTGCGGGGGGAGGGACAGACTCATAGCTCCCCTTCTGTCTGTGTCACTGTGTCACCCTGCGGGGGGAGGGACAGACTCATAGCTCCCTTCTGTCTGTGTCACTGTGTCACCTGCGGGGGGAGGGACAGACTCATAGCTCCCTTCTGTCTGTGTCACTGTGTCACCCTGCGGGGGGAGGGACAGACTCATAGCTCCCTTCTGTCTGTGTCACTGTGTCACCCCTGCGGGGGGAGGGACAGACTCATAGCTCCCTTCTGTCTGTGTCACTGTGTCACCCTGCGGGGGAGGGACAGGCTCATAGCTCCCTTCTGTCTGTGTCACTGTATCACCCTGCGGGGGGAGGGGACAGACTCATAGCTCCCTTCTGTCTGTGTCACTGTGTCACCCTGCGGGGGGAGGGACAGACTCATAGCTCCCTTCTGGTCTGTGTCACTGTGTCACCCTGCGGGCGAGGGACAGACTCATAGCTCCCTTCTGTCTGTGTCACTGTGTCACCCTGCGGGGGAGGGACAGGCTCATAGCTCCCTTCTGTCTGTGTCACTGTATCACCCTGCGGGGGGAGGGGACAGACTCATAGCTCCCTTCTGTCTGTGTCACAGTGTCACCCTGCGGGGGGAGGGGACAGACTCATAGCTCCCTCTGTCTGTGTCACTGTGTCACCCTGCGGGGGGAGGGACAGACTCATAGCTCCCTTCTGTCTGTGTCACTGTGTCACCCTGCGGGGGGAGGGACAGACTCATAGCTCCCTTCTGTCTGTGGCACTGTGTCAGCCTGCGGGGGGAGGGACAGACTCATAGCTCCCTTCTGTCTGTGTCACTGTGTCACCCTGCGGGGGGAGGGGACAGACTCATAGCTCCCTTCTGTCTGTGTCGCTGTGTCACCCTGCGGGGAGGGACAGACTCATAGCTCCCTTCTGTCTGTGTCGCTGTGTCACCCTGCGGGGGGAGGGACAGACTCATAGCTCCCTTCTGTCTGTGTCACTGTGTCACCCTGCGGGGGGAGGGGACAGACTCATAGCTCCCTTCTGTCTGTGTCACTGTGTCACCCTGCGGGGGGAGGGACAGACTCATAGCTCCCTTCTGTCTGTGGCACTGTGTCAGCCTGCGGGGGAGGGACAGACACATAGCTCCCTTCTGTCTGTGTCACCCTGCGGGGGAGGGACAGACTCATAGCTCCCTTCTGTCTGTATCACTGTGTCACCCCTGCAGGGGGAGGGACAGACTCATAGCTCCCTTCTGTCTGTGTCACCCTGCGGGGGGAGGGACAGACTCATAGCTCCCTTCTGTCTGTGTCACCCTGCGGGGGGAGGGACAGACTCATAGCTCCCTTCTGTCTGTATCACTGTGTCACCCTGCAGGGGGAGGGACAGACTCATAGCTCCCTTCTGTCTGTGTCACTGTCACCCTGCGGGGGAGGGACAGACTCATAGCTCCCTTCTGTCTGTGTCACTGTGTCACCCTGCGGGGGGAGGGACAGTCTCATAGCTCCCTTCTGTCTGTGTCACTGTGTCCACCCTGCGGGGGAGGGACAGACTCATAGCTCACTTCTGTCTGTGTCACTATGTCACCCTGCGGGGGGGGACAGACTCATAGCTCCCTTCTGTCTGTGTCACCCTGCAGGGGGAGGGACAGACTCATAGCTCCCTTCTGTCTGTGTCACTGTGTCACCCTGCGGGGGAGGGACAGATCAAGCTCCTCTGTCTGTGTCACTGTGTCACCCTGCGGGGGGAGGGACAGACTCATAGCTCCCTTCTGTCTGTGTCACTGTGTCACCCTGCGGGGGGAGGACAGACTCATACATCCCTTCTGTCTGTGTCTCACCCCCCCCTGCGGGGGGAGGGACAGACTCATAGCTCCCTTCTGTCTGTGTCACTGTGTCACCCTGCGGGGGGAGGGACAGACTCATAGCTCCCTTCTGTCTGTGGCACTGTGTCAGCCTGCGGGGGGAGGGACAGACTCATAGCTCCCTTCTGTCTGTGTCACTGTGTCACCCTGCGGGGGGAGGACAGACTCATAGCTCCCTTCTGTCACTGTGTCACCCTGCGGGGGGAGGGACAGACTCATAGCTCCCTTCTGTCTGTGTCGCTGTGTCACCCTGCAGGGGAGGGGACAGACTCATAGCTCCCTTCTGTCTGTGTCACTGTGTCACCCTGCGGGGGGAGGGGACAGACTCATAGCTCCCTTCTGTCTGTGTCACTGTGTCACCCTGCGGGGGGAGGGACAG
>NW_027457216.1:0-157325 GCF_040206685.1 Ascaphus truei | reverse complement strand
CCTCATTACTTCTAGTCAGCACTTCATAAGATTTTCTCTCTTTTTTTCTGAAATGTTTGCGGGTTTCCTTCGTGGTGGAAATTTTATTTTCATAACTGGATTATTCGTTATACAATATATATATGATTTTAAGTGTTTTTTCTTCCACGTTCCCAAGGCATCCATAACTAATGTCTATTGGAGATGGAGCAAAATATCTTCCGGGGCCCCTCCATAAACTGCTCTCTATTCCTCAGAACTGTCACTATTATCGTTTGGAGGATGATGTTAGTTGTTTTATGGTAGGAGTGTTATGACAGATTTTTTTAATTGCATGTACAGACTACCTTCGTGAAACCGTTACAAGCGCCACGCCTTACTGCAGAGCTAGATGGGAGAAGCAGGATAGAAGGGGGCTGATGACTGATTCAGCCAACGTAATTATTCTATGGCTTGCTGATCTGAGCCCAGGATGCAGCCCTCTTGTGTGGAAGCACGTCTTCAAATCTTCCATGTTCTTCTTTTTTGAACCCGCCGGGGCATCACGAACCACTCTGACACAGTTAGGGTCAATTTCATTAATTGTGTGAGGGGTTATGATAGGCACTTTTGGTGCTTATGATGTTGCAGGGGACGGAGCTCTTAGGCTAGGCAGCCATTCACTCCGTAGTCGCGCATGCGCCTCTATTTAGTGCTTTCTAAAGCCGAGGGGAACCGAGCTCTCTAATTAGGCTGCCATTCCCTCTGCTGTCGCACATGCGCCTCCTCTTGTGACAGCTTTTCATGTACCACCACATATCAATAGTAAACGTCTAATGAAGAAGAAAACATTTGACTATTAATATGTTGGTCCATTAAAAGATTTTACAACCTACAAAATACCTTGCTCCTTCTGGGATCAATATGGCTAATAACACCCTTTAATTAAGAAAATAAGACAAAATAATTGTATAATATACTTTTTTTATCATATACAGTATTTATGTATATATACATACACGCAGAGTTCCCTGCTGTGCTGTCTGTGATGTGGCCTCTAATGTAGGGGGCGTTACCAATGTGTTTTTGCCCCCCTCCATAAAGACACTGGGAGAGAACGGGCGTTGTAAATTGTAATTTTTGACTGTTAAAATATCTTATTTTCTTTTTAGACCGCAAACACGTTATTCACTAAGACAGTCAGCTGGCTTTCAATTTTCTTCAAAACAAGAGTCGTCTATAGATTTTGAAGTGCAGCGTACTGCAGGCTCGTATTTGTGTCAAATTCAGTTATGAGCACACATGCTTTTTGCCAGGATCCCATCGTGGCAGTGGGTGACCGTTCGTAACATGAATAGTGCCCACTTATTATGAGGTGCCGGTGCAAAGTTTGTAAGTAACTACTCGCCTATGCCTCACCTCTACTTCAATTGCAGTTTTGAATGCAAAGGCAGAGGTGGTCAGCAATGTGTGCTTTCAGTTCATTATATTTAAATCTTGCCTTTTATGCAGTACAAGTTACAAGTTGTGTTAACATTTTTGGAGTACATTTTTCCAATATCCTCATTACTTCTAGTCAGCACTTCATAAGATTTTCTCTCTTTTTTTCTGAAATGTTTGCGGGTTTCCTTCGTGGTGGAAATTTTATTTTCATAACTGGATTATTCGTTATACAATATATATATGATTTTAAGTGTTTTTTCTTCCACGTTCCCAAGGCATCCATAACTAATGTCTATTGGAGATGGAGCAAAATATCTTCCGGGTCCCCTCCATAAACTGCTCTCTATTCCTCAGAACTGTCACTATTATCGTTTGGAGGATGATGTTAGTTGTTTTATGGTAGGAGTGTTATGACAGATTTTTTTAATTGCATGTACAGACTACCTTCGTGAAACCGTTACAAGCGCCACGCCTTACTGCAGAGCTAGATGGGAGAAGCAGGATAGAAGGGGGCTGATGACTGATTCAGCCAACGTAATTATTCTATGGCTTGCTGATCTGAGCCCAGGATGCAGCCCTCTTGTGTGGAAGCACGTCTTCAAATCTTCCATGTTCTTCTTTTTTGAACCCGCCGGGGCATCACGAACCACTCTGACACAGTTAGGGTCAATTTCTTTAATTGTGTGAGGGGTTATGATAGGCAATTTTGGTGCTTATGATGTTGCAGGGGACGGAGCTCTTAGGCTAGGCAGCCATTCACTCCGTAGTCGCGCATGCGCCTCTATTTAGTGCTTTCTAAAGCCGAGGGGAACCGAGCTCTCTAATTAGGCTGCCATTCCCTCTGCTGTCGCACATGCGCCTCCTCTTGTGACAGCTTTTCATGTACCACCACATATCAATAGTAAACGTCTAATGAAGAAGAAAACATTTGACTATTAATATGTTGGTCCATTAAAAGATTTTACAACCTACAAAATACCTTGCTCCTTCTGGGATCAATATGGCTAATAACACCCTTTAATTAAGAAAATAAGACAAAATAATTGTATAATATACTTTTTTTATCATATACAGTATTTATGTATATATACATACACGCAGAGTTCCCTGCTGTGCTGTCTGTGATGTGGCCTCTAATGTAGGGGGCGTTACCAATGTGTTTTTGCCCCCCTCCATAAAGACACTGGGAGAGAACGGGCGTTGTAAATTGTAATTTTTGACTGTTAAAATATCTTATTTTCTTTTTAGACCGCAAACACGTTATTCACTAAGACAGTCAGCTGGCTTTCAATTTTCTTCAAAACAAGAGTCGTCTATAGATTTTGAAGTGCAGCGTACTGCAGGCTCGTATTTGTGTCAAATTCAGTTATGAGCACACATGCTTTTTGCCAGGATCCCATCGTGGCAGTGGGTGACCGTTCGTAACATGAATAGTGCCCACTTATTATGAGGTGCCTGTGCAAAGTTTGTAAGTAACTACTCGCCTATGCCTCACCTCTACTTCAATTGCAGTTTTGAATGCAAAGGCAGAGGTGGTCAGCAATGTGTGCTTTCAGTTCATTATATTTAAATCTTGCCTTTTATGCAGTACAAGTTACAAGTTGTGTTAACATTTTTGGAGTACATTTTTCCAATATCCTCATTACTTCTAGTCAGCACTTCATAAGATTTTCTCTCTTTTTTTCTGAAATGTTTGCGGGTTTCCTTCGTGGTGGAAATTTTATTTTCATAACTGGATTATTCGTTATACAATATATATATGATTTTAAGTGTTTTTTCTTCCACGTTCCCAAGGCATCCATAACTAATGTCTATTGGAGATGGAGCAAAATATCTTCCGGGTCCCCTCCATAAACTGCTCTCTATTCCTCAGAACTGTCACTATTATCGTTTGGAGGATGATGTTAGTTGTTTTATGGTAGGAGTGTTATGACAGATTTTTTTAATTGCATGTACAGACTACCTTCGTGAAACCGTTACAAGCGCCACGCCTTACTGCAGAGCTAGATGGGAGAAGCAGGATAGAAGGGGGCTGATGACTGATTCAGCCAACGTAATTATTCTATGGCTTGCTGATCTGAGCCCAGGATGCAGCCCTCTTGTGTGGAAGCACGTCTTCAAATCTTCCATGTTCTTCTTTTTTGAACCCGCCGGGGCATCACGAACCACTCTGACACAGTTAGGGTCAATTTCTTTAATTGTGTGAGGGGTTATGATAGGCAATTTTGGTGCTTATGATGTTGCAGGGGACGGAGCTCTTAGGCTAGGCAGCCATTCACTCCGTAGTCGCGCATGCGCCTCTATTTAGTGCTTTCTAAAGCCGAGGGGAACCGAGCTCTCTAATTAGGCTGCCATTCCCTCTGCTGTCGCGCATGCGCCTCCTCTTGTGACAGCTTTTCATGTACCACCACATATCAATAGTAAACGTCTAATGAAGAAGAAAACATTTGACTATTAATATGTTGGTCCATTAAAAGATTTTACAACCTACAAAATACCTTGCTCCTTCTGGGATCAATATGGCTAATAACACCCTTTAATTAAGAAAATAAGACAAAATAATTGTATAATATACTTTTTTTATCATATACAGTATTTATGTATATATACATACACGCAGAGTTCCCTGCTGTGCTGTCTGTGATGTGGCCTCTAATGTAGGGGGCGTTACCAATGTGTTTTTGCCCCCCTCCATAAAGACACTGGGAGAGAACGGGCGTTGTAAATTGTAATTTTTGACTGTTAAAATATCTTATTTTCTTTTTAGACCGCAAACACGTTATTCACTAAGACAGTCAGCTGGCTTTCAATTTTCTTCAAAACAAGAGTCGTCTATAGATTTTGAAGTGCAGCGTACTGCAGGCTCGTATTTGTGTCAAATTCAGTTATGAGCACACATGCTTTTTGCCAGGATCCCATCGTGGCAGTGGGTGACCGTTCGTAACATGAATAGTGCCCACTTATTATGAGGTGCCGGTGCAAAGTTTGTAAGTAACTACTCGCCTATGCCTCACCTCTACTTCAATTGCAGTTTTGAATGCAAAGGCAGAGGTGGTCAGCAATGTGTGCTTTCAGTTCATTATATTTAAATCTTGCCTTTTATGCAGTACAAGTTACAAGTTGTGTTAACATTTTTGGAGTACATTTTTCCAATATCCTCATTACTTCTAGTCAGCACTTCATAAGATTTTCTCTCTTTTTTTCTGAAATGTTTGCGGGTTTCCTTCGTGGTGGAAATTTTATTTTCATAACTGGATTATTCGTTATACAATATATATATGATTTTAAGTGTTTTTTCTTCCACGTTCCCAAGGCATCCATAACTAATGTCTATTGGAGATGGAGCAAAATATCTTCCGGGTCCCCTCCATAAACTGCTCTCTATTCCTCAGAACTGTCACTATTATCGTTTGGAGGATGATGTTAGTTGTTTTATGGTAGGAGTGTTATGACAGATTTTTTTAATTGCATGTACAGACTACCTTCGTGAAACCGTTACAAGCGCCACGCCTTACTGCAGAGCTAGATGGGAGAAGCAGGATAGAAGGGGGCTGATGACTGATTCAGCCAACGTAATTATTCTATGGCTTGCTGATCTGAGCCCAGGATGCAGCCCTCTTGTGTGGAAGCACGTCTTCAAATCTTCCATGTTCTTCTTTTTTGAACCCGCCGGGGCATCACGAACCACTCTGACACAGTTAGGGTCAATTTCTTTAATTGTGTGAGGGGTTATGATAGGCAATTTTGGTGCTTATGATGTTGCAGGGGACGGAGCTCTTAGGCTAGGCAGCCATTCACTCCGTAGTCGCGCATGCGCCTCTATTTAGTGCTTTCTAAAGCCGAGGGGAACCGAACTCTCTAATTAGGCTGCCATTCCCTCTGCTGTCGCACATGCGCCTCCTCTTGTGACAGCTTTTCATGTACCACCACATATCAATAGTAAACGTCTAATGAAGAAGAAAACATTTGACTATTAATATGTTGGTCCATTAAAAGATTTTACAACCTACAAAATACCTTGCTCCTTCTGGGATCAATATGGCTAATAACACCCTTTAATTAAGAAAATAAGACAAAATAATTGTATAATATACTTTTTTTATCATATACAGTATTTATGTATATATACATACACGCAGAGTTCCCTGCTGTGCTGTCTGTGATGTGGCCTCTAATGTAGGGGGCGTTACCAATGTGTTTTTGCCCCCCTCCATAAAGACACTGGGAGAGAACGGGCGTTGTAAATTGTAATTTTTGACTGTTAAAATATCTTATTTTCTTTTTAGACCGCAAACACGTTATTCACTAAGACAGTCAGCTGGCTTTCAATTTTCTTCAAAACAAGAGTCGTCTATAGATTTTGAAGTGCAGCGTACTGCAGGCTCGTATTTGTGTCAAATTCAGTTATGAGCACACATGCTTTTTGCCAGGATCCCATCGTGGCAGTGGGTGACCGTTCGTAACATGAATAGTGCCCACTTATTATGAGGTGCCTGTGCAAAGTTTGTAAGTAACTACTCGCCTATGCCTCACCTCTACTTCAATTGCAGTTTTGAATGCAAAGGCAGAGGTGGTCAGCAATGTGTGCTTTCAGTTCATTATATTTAAATCTTGCCTTTTATGCAGTACAAGTTACAAGTTGTGTTAACATTTTTGGAGTACATTTTTCCAATATCCTCATTACTTCTAGTCAGCACTTCATAAGATTTTCTCTCTTTTTTTCTGAAATGTTTGCGGGTTTCCTTCGTGGTGGAAATTTTATTTTCATAACTGGATTATTCGTTATACAATATATATATGATTTTAAGTGTTTTTTCTTCCACGTTCCCAAGGCATCCATAACTAATGTCTATTGGAGATGGAGCAAAATATCTTCCGGGTCCCCTCCATAAACTGCTCTCTATTCCTCAGAACTGTCACTATTATCGTTTGGAGGATGATGTTAGTTGTTTTATGGTAGGAGTGTTATGACAGATTTTTTTAATTGCATGTACAGACTACCTTCGTGAAACCGTTACAAGCGCCACGCCTTACTGCAGAGCTAGATGGGAGAAGCAGGATAGAAGGGGGCTGATGACTGATTCAGCCAACGTAATTATTCTATGGCTTGCTGATCTGAGCCCAGGATGCAGCCCTCTTGTGTGGAAGCACGTCTTCAAATCTTCCATGTTCTTCTTTTTTGAACCCGCCGGGGCATCACGAACCACTCTGACACAGTTAGGGTCAATTTCTTTAATTGTGTGAGGGGTTATGATAGGCAATTTTGGTGCTTATGATGTTGCAGGGGACGGAGCTCTTAGGCTAGGCAGCCATTCACTCCGTAGTCGCGCATGCGCCTCTGTTTAGTGCTTTCTAAAGCCGAGGGGAACCGAGCTCTCTAATTAGGCTGCCATTCCCTCTGCTGTCGCGCATGCGCCTCCTCTTGTGACAGCTTTTCATGTACCACCACATATCAATAGTAAACGTCTAATGAAGAAGAAAACATTTGACTATTAATATGTTGGTCCATTAAAAGATTTTACAACCTACAAAATACCTTGCTCCTTCTGGGATCAATATGGCTAATAACACCCTTTAATTAAGAAAATAAGACAAAATAATTGTATAATATACTTTTTTTATCATATACAGTATTTATGTATATATACATACACGCAGAGTTCCCTGCTGTGCTGTCTGTGATGTGGCCTCTAATGTAGGGGGCGTTACCAATGTGTTTTTGCCCCCCTCCATAAAGACACTGGGAGAGAACGGGCGTTGTAAATTGTAATTTTTGACTGTTAAAATATCTTATTTTCTTTTTAGACCGCAAACACGTTATTCACTAAGACAGTCAGCTGGCTTTCAATTTTCTTCAAAACAAGAGTCGTCTATAGATTTTGAAGTGCAGCGTACTGCAGGCTCGTATTTGTGTCAAATTCAGTTATGAGCACACATGCTTTTTGCCAGGATCCCATCGTGGCAGTGGGTGACCGTTCGTAACATGAATAGTGCCCACTTATTATGAGGTGCCGGTGCAAAGTTTGTAAGTAACTACTCGCCTATGCCTCACCTCTACTTCAATTGCAGTTTTGAATGCAAAGGCAGAGGTGGTCAGCAATGTGTGCTTTCAGTTCATTATATTTAAATCTTGCCTTTTATGCAGTACAAGTTACAAGTTGTGTTAACATTTTTGGAGTACATTTTTCCAATATCCTCATTACTTCTAGTCAGCACTTCATAAGATTTTCTCTCTTTTTTTCTGAAATGTTTGCGGGTTTCCTTCGTGGTGGAAATTTTATTTTCATAACTGGATTATTCGTTATACAATATATATATGATTTTAAGTGTTTTTTCTTCCACGTTCCCAAGGCATCCATAACTAATGTCTATTGGAGATGGAGCAAAATATCTTCCGGGTCCCCTCCATAAACTGCTCTCTATTCCTCAGAACTGTCACTATTATCGTTTGGAGGATGATGTTAGTTGTTTTATGGTAGGAGTGTTATGACAGATTTTTTTAATTGCATGTACAGACTACCTTCGTGAAACCGTTACAAGCGCCACGCCTTACTGCAGAGCTAGATGGGAGAAGCAGGATAGAAGGGGGCTGATGACTGATTCAGCCAACGTAATTATTCTATGGCTTGCTGATCTGAGCCCAGGATGCAGCCCTCTTGTGTGGAAGCACGTCTTCAAATCTTCCATGTTCTTCTTTTTTGAACCCGCCGGGGCATCACGAACCACTCTGACACAGTTAGGGTCAATTTCATTAATTGTGTGAGGGGTTATGATAGGCACTTTTGGTGCTTATGATGTTGCAGGGGACGGAGCTCTTAGGCTAGGCAGCCATTCACTCCGTAGTCGCGCATGCGCCTCTATTTAGTGCTTTCTAAAGCCGAGGGGAACCGAGCTCTCTAATTAGGCTGCCATTCCCTCTGCTGTCGCACATGCGCCTCCTCTTGTGACAGCTTTTCATGTACCACCACATATCAATAGTAAACGTCTAATGAAGAAGAAAACATTTGACTATTAATATGTTGGTCCATTAAAAGATTTTACAACCTACAAAATACCTTGCTCCTTCTGGGATCAATATGGCTAATAACACCCTTTAATTAAGAAAATAAGACAAAATAATTGTATAATATACTTTTTTTATCATATACAGTATTTATGTATATATACATACACGCAGAGTTCCCTGCTGTGCTGTCTGTGATGTGGCCTCTAATGTAGGGGGCGTTACCAATGTGTTTTTGCCCCCCTCCATAAAGACACTGGGAGAGAACGGGCGTTGTAAATTGTAATTTTTGACTGTTAAAATATCTTATTTTCTTTTTAGACCGCAAACACGTTATTCACTAAGACAGTCAGCTGGCTTTCAATTTTCTTCAAAACAAGAGTCGTCTATAGATTTTGAAGTGCAGCGTACTGCAGGCTCGTATTTGTGTCAAATTCAGTTATGAGCACACATGCTTTTTGCCAGGATCCCATCGTGGCAGTGGGTGACCGTTCGTAACATGAATAGTGCCCACTTATTATGAGGTGCCGGTGCAAAGTTTGTAAGTAACTACTCGCCTATGCCTCACCTCTACTTCAATTGCAGTTTTGAATGCAAAGGCAGAGGTGGTCAGCAATGTGTGCTTTCAGTTCATTATATTTAAATCTTGCCTTTTATGCAGTACAAGTTACAAGTTGTGTTAACATTTTTGGAGTACATTTTTCAAATATCCTCATTACTTCTAGTCAGCACTTCATAAGATTTTCTCTCTTTTTTTCTGAAATGTTTGCGGGTTTCCTTCGTGGTGGAAATTTTATTTTCATAACTGGATTATTCGTTATACAATATATATATGATTTTAAGTGTTTTTTCTTCCACGTTCCCAAGGCATCCATAACTAATGTCTATTGGAGATGGAGCAAAATATCTTCCGGGTCCCCTCCATAAACTGCTCTCTATTCCTCAGAACTGTCACTATTATCGTTTGGAGGATGATGTTAGTTGTTTTATGGTAGGAGTGTTATGACAGATTTTTTTAATTGCATGTACAGACTACCTTCGTGAAACCGTTACAAGCGCCACGCCTTACTGCAGAGCTAGATGGGAGAAGCAGGATAGAAGGGGGCTGATGACTGATTCAGCCAACGTAATTATTCTATGGCTTGCTGATCTGAGCCCAGGATGCAGCCCTCTTGTGTGGAAGCACGTCTTCAAATCTTCCATGTTCTTCTTTTTTGAACCCGCCGGGGCATCACGAACCACTCTGACACAGTTAGGGTCAATTTCTTTAATTGTGTGAGGGGTTATGATAGGCAATTTTGGTGCTTATGATGTTGCAGGGGACGGAGCTCTTAGGCTAGGCAGCCATTCACTCCGTAGTCGCGCATGCGCCTCTATTTAGTGCTTTCTAAAGCCGAGGGGAACCGAGCTCTCTAATTAGGCTGCCATTCCCTCTGCTGTCGCACATGCGCCTCCTCTTGTGACAGCTTTTCATGTACCACCACATATCAATAGTAAACGTCTAATGAAGAAGAAAACATTTGACTATTAATATGTTGGTCCATTAAAAGATTTTACAACCTACAAAATACCTTGCTCCTTCTGGGATCAATATGGCTAATAACACCCTTTAATTAAGAAAATAAGACAAAATAATTGTATAATATACTTTTTTTATCATATACAGTATTTATGTATATATACATACACGCAGAGTTCCCTGCTGTGCTGTCTGTGATGTGGCCTCTAATGTAGGGGGCGTTACCAATGTGTTTTTGCCCCCCTCCATAAAGACACTGGGAGAGAACGGGCGTTGTAAATTGTAATTTTTGACTGTTAAAATATCTTATTTTCTTTTTAGACCGCAAACACGTTATTCACTAAGACAGTCAGCTGGCTTTCAATTTTCTTCAAAACAAGAGTCGTCTATAGATTTTGAAGTGCAGCGTACTGCAGGCTCGTATTTGTGTCAAATTCAGTTATGAGCACACATGCTTTTTGCCAGGATCCCATCGTGGCAGTGGGTGACCGTTCGTAACATGAATAGTGCCCACTTATTATGAGGTGCCTGTGCAAAGTTTGTAAGTAACTACTCGCCTATGCCTCACCTCTACTTCAATTGCAGTTTTGAATGCAAAGGCAGAGGTGGTCAGCAATGTGTGCTTTCAGTTCATTATATTTAAATCTTGCCTTTTATGCAGTACAAGTTACAAGTTGTGTTAACATTTTTGGAGTACATTTTTCCAATATCCTCATTACTTCTAGTCAGCACTTCATAAGATTTTCTCTCTTTTTTTCTGAAATGTTTGCGGGTTTCCTTCGTGGTGGAAATTTTATTTTCATAACTGGATTATTCGTTATACAATATATATATGATTTTAAGTGTTTTTTCTTCCACGTTCCCAAGGCATCCATAACTAATGTCTATTGGAGATGGAGCAAAATATCTTCCGGGTCCCCTCCATAAACTGCTCTCTATTCCTCAGAACTGTCACTATTATCGTTTGGAGGATGATGTTAGTTGTTTTATGGTAGGAGTGTTATGACAGATTTTTTTAATTGCATGTACAGACTACCTTCGTGAAACCGTTACAAGCGCCACGCCTTACTGCAGAGCTAGATGGGAGAAGCAGGATAGAAGGGGGCTGATGACTGATTCAGCCAACGTAATTATTCTATGGCTTGCTGATCTGAGCCCAGGATGCAGCCCTCTTGTGTGGAAGCACGTCTTCAAATCTTCCATGTTCTTCTTTTTTGAACCCGCCGGGGCATCACGAACCACTCTGACACAGTTAGGGTCAATTTCTTTAATTGTGTGAGGGGTTATGATAGGCAATTTTGGTGCTTATGATGTTGCAGGGGACGGAGCTCTTAGGCTAGGCAGCCATTCACTCCGTAGTCGCGCATGCGCCTCTATTTAGTGCTTTCTAAAGCCGAGGGGAACCGAGCTCTCTAATTAGGCTGCCATTCCCTCTGCTGTCGCGCATGCGCCTCCTCTTGTGACAGCTTTTCATGTACCACCACATATCAATAGTAAACGTCTAATGAAGAAGAAAACATTTGACTATTAATATGTTGGTCCATTAAAAGATTTTACAACCTACAAAATACCTTGCTCCTTCTGGGATCAATATGGCTAATAACACCCTTTAATTAAGAAAATAAGACAAAATAATTGTATAATATACTTTTTTTATCATATACAGTATTTATGTATATATACATACACGCAGAGTTCCCTGCTGTGCTGTCTGTGATGTGGCCTCTAATGTAGGGGGCGTTACCAATGTGTTTTTGCCCCCCTCCATAAAGACACTGGGAGAGAACGGGCGTTGTAAATTGTAATTTTTGACTGTTAAAATATCTTATTTTCTTTTTAGACCGCAAACACGTTATTCACTAAGACAGTCAGCTGGCTTTCAATTTTCTTCAAAACAAGAGTCGTCTATAGATTTTGAAGTGCAGCGTACTGCAGGCTCGTATTTGTGTCAAATTCAGTTATGAGCACACATGCTTTTTGCCAGGATCCCATCGTGGCAGTGGGTGACCGTTCGTAACATGAATAGTGCCAACTTATTATGAGGTGCCTGTGCAAAGTTTGTAAGTAACTACTCGCCTATGCCTCACCTCTACTTCAATTGCAGTTTTGAATGCAAAGGCAGAGGTGGTCAGCAATGTGTGCTTTCAGTTCATTATATTTAAATCTTGCCTTTTATGCAGTACAAGTTACAAGTTGTGTTAACATTTTTGGAGTACATTTTTCCAATATCCTCATTACTTCTAGTCAGCACTTCATAAGATTTTCTCTCTTTTTTTCTGAAATGTTTGCGGGTTTCCTTCGTGGTGGAAATTTTATTTTCATAACTGGATTATTCGTTATACAATATATATATGATTTTAAGTGTTTTTTCTTCCACGTTCCCAAGGCATCCATAACTAATGTCTATTGGAGATGGAGCAAAATATCTTCCGGGTCCCCTCCATAAACTGCTCTCTATTCCTCAGAACTGTCACTATTATCGTTTGGAGGATGATGTTAGTTTTTTTATGGTAGGAGTGTTATGACAGATTTTTTTAATTGCATGTACAGACTACCTTCGTGAAACCGTTACAAGCGCCACGCCTTACTGCAGAGCTAGATGGGAGAAGCAGGATAGAAGGGAGCTGATGACTGATTCAGCCAACGTAATTATTCTATGGCTTGCTGATCTCAGCCCTCTTGTGTGGAAGCACGTCTTCAAATCTTCCATGTTCTTCTTTTTTGAACCCGCCGGGGCATCACGAACCACTCTGACACAGGGTCAATTTCTTTAATTGTGTGAGGGGTTATGATAGGCAATTTTGGTGCTTATGATGTTGCAGGGGACAGAGCTCTTAGGCTAGGCAGCCATTCACTCCGTAGTCGCGCATGCGCCTCTGTTTAGTGCTTTCTAAAGCCGAGGGGAACCGAGCTCTCTAATTAGGCTGCCATTCCCTCTGCTGTCGCGCATGCGCCTCCTCTTGTGACAGCTTTTCATGTACCACCACATATCAATAGTAAACGTCTAATGAAGAAGAAAACATTTGACTATTAATATGTTGGTCCATTAAAAGATTTTACAACCTACAAAATACCTTGCTCCTTCTGGGCTCAATATGGCTAATAACACCCTTTAATTAAGAAAATAAGACAAAATAATTGTATAATATACTTTTTTTATCATATACAGTATTTATGTATATATACATACACGCAGAGTTCCCTGCTGTGCTGTCTGTGATGTGGCCTCTAATGTAGGGGGCGTTACTAATGTGTTTTTGCCCCCCTCCATAAAGACACTGGGAGAGAACGGGCGTTGTAAATTGTAATTTTTGACTGTTAAAATATCTTATTTTCTTTTTAGACCGCAAACACGTTATTCACTAAGACAGTCAGCTGGCTTTCAATTTTCTTCAAAACAAGAGTCGTCTATAGATTTTGAAGTGCAGCGTACTGCAGGCTCGTATTTGTGTCAAATTCAGTTATGAGCACACATGCTTTTTGCCAGGATCCCATCGTGGCAGTGGGTGACCGTTCGTAACATGAATAGTGCCCACTTATTATGAGGTGCCTGTGCAAAGTTTGTAAGTAACTACTCGCCTATGCCTCACCTCTACTTCAATTGCAGTTTTGAATGCAAAGGCAGAGGTGGTCAGCAATGTGTGCTTTCAGTTCATTATATTTAAATCTTGCCTTTTATGCAGTACAAGTTACAAGTTGTGTTAACATTTTTGGAGTACATTTTTCCAATATCCTCATTACTTCTAGTCAGCACTTCATAAGATTTTCTCTCTTTTTTTCTGAAATGTTTGCGGGTTTCCTTCGTGGTGGAAATTTTATTTTCATAACTGGATTATTCGTTATACAATATATATATGATTTTAAGTGTTTTTTCTTCCACGTTCCCAAGGCATCCATAACTAATGTCTATTGGAAATGGAGCAAAATATCTTCCGGGTCCCCTCCATAAACTGCTCTCTATTCCTCAGAACTGTCACTATTATCGTTTGGAGGATGATGTTAGTTGTTTTATGGTAGGAGTGTTATGACAGATTTTTTTAATTGCATGTACAGACTACCTTCGTGAAACCGTTACAAGCGCCACGCCTTACTGCAGAGCTAGATGGGAGAAGCAGGATAGAAGGGGGCTGATGACTGATTCAGCCAACGTAATTATTCTATGGCTTGCTGATCTGAGCCCAGGATGCAGCCCTCTTGTGTGGAAGCACGTCTTCAAATCTTCCATGTTCTTCTTTTTTGAACCCGCCGGGGCATCACGAACCACTCTGACACAGTTAGGGTCAATTTCTTTAATTGTGTGAGGGGTTATGATAGGCAATTTTGGTGCTTATGATGTTGCAGGGGACGGAGCTCTTAGGCTAGGCAGCCATTCACTCTGTAGTCGCGCATGCGCCTCTGTTTAGTGCTTTCTAAAGCCGAGGGGAACCGAGCTCTCTAATTAGGCTGCCATTCCCTCTGCTGTCGCGCATGCGCCTCCTCTTGTGACAGCTTTTCATGTACCACCACATATCAATAATAAACGTCTAATGAAGAAGAAAACATTTGACTATTAATATGTTGGTCCATTAAAAGATTTTACAACCTACAAAATACCTTGCTCCTTCTGGGATCAATATGGCTAATAACACCCTTTAATTAAGAAAATAAGACAAAATAATTGTATAATATACTTTTTTTATTATATACAGTATGTATGTATATATACATACACGCAGAGTTCCCTGCTGTGCTGTCTGTGATGTGGCCTCTCATGTAGGGGGCGTTACCAATGTGTTTTTGCCCCCCTCCATAAATACGCTGGGAGAGAACGGGCGTTGTAAATTGTAATTTTTGACTGTTAAAATATCTTATTTTCTTTTTAGAGAATGGCAGCCAGACCGCAAACACGTTATTCACTAAGACAGTCAGCTGGCTTTCAATTTTCTTCAAAACAAGAGTCGTCTATAGATTTTGAAGTGCAGCGTACTGCAGGCTCGTATTTGTGTCAAATTCAGTTATGAGCACACATGCTTTTTGCCAGGATCCCATCGTGGCAGTGGGTGACCGTTCGTAACATGAATAGTGCCAACTTATTATGAGGTGCCTGTGCAAAGTTTGTAAGTAACTACTCGCCTATGCCTCACCTCTACTTCAAATGCAGTTTTGAATGCAAAGGCAGAGGTGGTCAGCAATGTGTGCTTTCAGTTCATTATATTTAAATCTTGCCTTTTATGCAGTACAAGTTACAAGTTGTGTTAACATTTTTGGAGTACATTTTTCCAATATCCTCATTAATTCTAGTCAGCACTTCATAAGATTGTCTCTCTTTTTTTCTGAAATGTTTGCGGGTTTCCTTCGTGGTGGAAATTTTATTTTCATAACTGGATTATTCGTTATACAATATATATATGATTTTAAGTGTTTTTTCTTCCACGTTCCCAAGGCATCCATAACTAATGTCTATTGGAAATGGAGCAAAATATCTTCCGGGTCCCCTCCATAAACTGCTCTCTATTCCTCAGAACTGTCACTATTATCGTTTGGAGGATGATGTTAGTTGTTTTATGGTAGGAGTGTTATGACAGATTTTTTTAATTGCATGTACAGACTACCTTCGTGAAACCGTTACAAGCGCCACGCCTTACTGCAGAGCTAGATGGGAGAAGCAGGATAGAAGGGGGCTGATCACTGATTCAGCCAACGTAATTATTCTATGGCTTGCTGATCTGAGCCCAGGATGCAGCCCTCTTGTGTGGAAGCACGTCTTCAAATCTTCCATGTTCTTCTTTTTTGAACCCGCCGGGGCATCACGAACCACTCTGACACAGTTAGGGTCAATTTCTTTAATTGTGTGAGGGGTTATGATAGGCAATTTTGGTGCTTATGATGCTGCAGGGGACGGAGCTCTTAGGCTAGGCAGCCATTCACTCCGTAGTCGCGCATGCGCCTCTATTTAGTGCTTTCTAAAGCCGAGGGGAACCGAGCTCTCTAATTAGGCTGCCATTCCCTCTGCTGTCGCGCATGCGCCTCCTCTTGTGACAGCTTTTCATGTACCACCACATATCAATAGTAAACGTCTAATGAAGAAGAAAACATTTGACTATTAATATGTTGGTCCATTAAAAGATTTTACAACCTACAAAATACCTTGCTCCTTCTGGGATCAATATGGCTAATAACACCCTTTAATTAAGAAAATAAGACAAAATAATTGTATAATATACTTTTTTTATCATATACAGTATGTATGTATATATACATACACGCAGAGTTCCCTGCTGTGCTGTCTGTGATGTGGCCTCTAATGTAGGGGGCGTTACCAATGTGTTTTTGCCCCCCTCCATAAATACGCTGGGAGAGAACGGGCGTTGTAAATTGTAATTTTTGACTGTTAAAATATCTTATTTTCTTTTTAGAGAATGGCAGCCAGACCGCAAACACGTTATTCACTAAGACAGTCAGCTGGCTTTCAATTTTCTTCAAAACAAGAGTCGTCTATAGATTTTGAAGTGCAGCGTACTGCAGGCTCGTATTTGTGTCAAATTCAGTTATGAGCACACATGCTTTTTGCCAGGATCCCATCGTGGCAGTGGGTGACCATTCGTAACATGAATAGTGCCAACTTATTATGAGGTGCCTGTGCAAAGTTTGTAAGTAACTACTCGCCTATGCCTCACCTCTACTTCAATTGCAGTTTTGAATGCAAAGGCAGAGGTGGTCAGCAATGTGTGCTTTCAGTTCATTATATTTAAATCTTGCCTTTTATGCAGTACAAGTTACAAGTTGTGTTAACATTTTTGGAGTACATTTTTCCAATATCCTCATTACTTCTAGTCAGCACTTCATAAGATTTTCTCTCTTTTTTTCTGAAATGTTTGCGGGTTTCCTTCGTGGTGGAAATTTTATTTTCATAACTGGATTATTCGTTATACAATATATATATGATTTTAAGTGTTTTTTCTTCCACGTTCCCAAGGCATCCATAACTAATGTCTATTGGAGATGGAGCAAAATATCTTCCGGGTCCCCTCCATAAACTGCTCTCTATTCCTCAGAACTGTCACTATTATCGTTTGGAGGATGATGTTAGTTGTTTTATGGTAGGAGTGTTATGACAGATTTTTTTAATTGCATGTACAGACTACCTTCGTGAAACCGTTACAAGCGCCACGCCTTACTGCAGAGCTAGATGGGAGAAGCAGGATAGAAGGGGGCTGATGACTGATTCAGCCAACGTAATTATTCTATGGCTTGCTGATCTGAGCCCAGGATGCAGCCCTCTTGTGTGGAAGCACGTCTTCAAATCTTCCATGTTCTTCTTTTTTGAACCCGCCGGGGCATCACGAACCACTCTGACACAGTTAGGGTCAATTTCATTAATTGTGTGAGGGGTTATGATAGGCACTTTTGGTGCTTATGATGTTGCAGGGGACGGAGCTCTTAGGCTAGGCAGCCATTCACTCCGTAGTCGCGCATGCGCCTCTATTTAGTGCTTTCTAAAGCCGAGGGGAACCGAGCTCTCTAATTAGGCTGCCATTCCCTCTGCTGTCGCACATGCGCCTCCTCTTGTGACAGCTTTTCATGTACCACCACATATCAATAGTAAACGTCTAATGAAGAAGAAAACATTTGACTATTAATATGTTGGTCCATTAAAAGATTTTACAACCTACAAAATACCTTGCTCCTTCTGGGATCAATATGGCTAATAACACCCTTTAATTAAGAAAATAAGACAAAATAATTGTATAATATACTTTTTTTATCATATACAGTATTTATGTATATATACATACACGCAGAGTTCCCTGCTGTGCTGTCTGTGATGTGGCCTCTAATGTAGGGGGCGTTACCAATGTGTTTTTGCCCCCCTCCATAAAGACACTGGGAGAGAACGGGCGTTGTAAATTGTAATTTTTGACTGTTAAAATATCTTATTTTCTTTTTAGACCGCAAACACGTTATTCACTAAGACAGTCAGCTGGCTTTCAATTTTCTTCAAAACAAGAGTCGTCTATAGATTTTGAAGTGCAGCGTACTGCAGGCTCGTATTTGTGTCAAATTCAGTTATGAGCACACATGCTTTTTGCCAGGATCCCATCGTGGCAGTGGGTGACCGTTCGTAACATGAATAGTGCCCACTTATTATGAGGTGCCGGTGCAAAGTTTGTAAGTAACTACTCGCCTATGCCTCACCTCTACTTCAATTGCAGTTTTGAATGCAAAGGCAGAGGTGGTCAGCAATGTGTGCTTTCAGTTCATTATATTTAAATCTTGCCTTTTATGCAGTACAAGTTACAAGTTGTGTTAACATTTTTGGAGTACATTTTTCCAATATCCTCATTACTTCTAGTCAGCACTTCATAAGATTTTCTCTCTTTTTTTCTGAAATGTTTGCGGGTTTCCTTCGTGGTGGAAATTTTATTTTCATAACTGGATTATTCGTTATACAATATATATATGATTTTAAGTGTTTTTTCTTCCACGTTCCCAAGGCATCCATAACTAATGTCTATTGGAGATGGAGCAAAATATCTTCCGGGTCCCCTCCATAAACTGCTCTCTATTCCTCAGAACTGTCACTATTATCGTTTGGAGGATGATGTTAGTTGTTTTATGGTAGGAGTGTTATGACAGATTTTTTTAATTGCATGTACAGACTACCTTCGTGAAACCGTTACAAGCGCCACGCCTTACTGCAGAGCTAGATGGGAGAAGCAGGATAGAAGGGGGCTGATGACTGATTCAGCCAACGTAATTATTCTATGGCTTGCTGATCTGAGCCCAGGATGCAGCCCTCTTGTGTGGAAGCACGTCTTCAAATCTTCCATGTTCTTCTTTTTTGAACCCGCCGGGGCATCACGAACCACTCTGACACAGTTAGGGTCAATTTCTTTAATTGTGTGAGGGGTTATGATAGGCAATTTTGGTGCTTATGATGTTGCAGGGGACGGAGCTCTTAGGCTAGGCAGCCATTCACTCCGTAGTCGCGCATGCGCCTCTATTTAGTGCTTTCTAAAGCCGAGGGGAACCGAGCTCTCTAATTAGGCTGCCATTCCCTCTGCTGTCGCACATGCGCCTCCTCTTGTGACAGCTTTTCATGTACCACCACATATCAATAGTAAACGTCTAATGAAGAAGAAAACATTTGACTATTAATATGTTGGTCCATTAAAAGATTTTACAACCTACAAAATACCTTGCTCCTTCTGGGATCAATATGGCTAATAACACCCTTTAATTAAGAAAATAAGACAAAATAATTGTATAATATACTTTTTTTATCATATACAGTATTTATGTATATATACATACACGCAGAGTTCCCTGCTGTGCTGTCTGTGATGTGGCCTCTAATGTAGGGGGCGTTACCAATGTGTTTTTGCCCCCCTCCATAAAGACACTGGGAGAGAACG
Source organism: Ascaphus truei (assembly GCF_040206685.1). Classification (NCBI taxonomy): domain Eukaryota; kingdom Metazoa; phylum Chordata; class Amphibia; order Anura; family Ascaphidae; genus Ascaphus; species Ascaphus truei. The sequence continues at coordinate 138,007 of NW_027457216.1, read as the reverse complement.
GGCGTTGTAAATTGTAATTTTTGACTGTTAAAATATCTTATTTTCTTTTTAGACCGCAAACACGTTATTCACTAAGACAGTCAGCTGGCTTTCAATTTTCTTCAAAACAAGAGTCGTCTATAGATTTTGAAGTGCAGCGTACTGCAGGCTCGTATTTGTGTCAAATTCAGTTATGAGCACACATGCTTTTTGCCAGGATCCCATCGTGGCAGTGGGTGACCGTTCGTAACATGAATAGTGCCCACTTATTATGAGGTGCCGGTGCAAAGTTTGTAAGTAACTACTCGCCTATGCCTCACCTCTACTTCAATTGCAGTTTTGAATGCAAAGGCAGAGGTGGTCAGCAATGTGTGCTTTCAGTTCATTATATTTAAATCTTGCCTTTTATGCAGTACAAGTTACAAGTTGTGTTAACATTTTTGGAGTACATTTTTCCAATATCCTCATTACTTCTAGTCAGCACTTCATAAGATTTTCTCTCTTTTTTTCTGAAATGTTTGCGGGTTTCCTTCGTGGTGGAAATTTTATTTTCATAACTGGATTATTCGTTATACAATATATATATGATTTTAAGTGTTTTTTCTTCCACGTTCCCAAGGCATCCATAACTAATGTCTATTGGAGATGGAGCAAAATATCTTCCGGGTCCCCTCCATAAACTGCTCTCTATTCCTCAGAACTGTCACTATTATCGTTTGGAGGATGATGTTAGTTGTTTTATGGTAGGAGTGTTATGACAGATTTTTTTAATTGCATGTACAGACTACCTTCGTGAAACCGTTACAAGCGCCACGCCTTACTGCAGAGCTAGATGGGAGAAGCAGGATAGAAGGGGGCTGATGACTGATTCAGCCAACGTAATTATTCTATGGCTTGCTGATCTGAGCCCAGGATGCAGCCCTCTTGTGTGGAAGCACGTCTTCAAATCTTCCATGTTCTTCTTTTTTGAACCCGCCGGGGCATCACGAACCACTCTGACACAGTTAGGGTCAATTTCTTTAATTGTGTGAGGGGTTATGATAGGCAATTTTGGTGCTTATGATGTTGCAGGGGACGGAGCTCTTAGGCTAGGCAGCCATTCACTCCGTAGTCGCGCATGCGCCTCTATTTAGTGCTTTCTAAAGCCGAGGGGAACCGAGCTCTCTAATTAGGCTGCCATTCCCTCTGCTGTCGCACATGCGCCTCCTCTTGTGACAGCTTTTCATGTACCACCACATATCAATAGTAAACGTCTAATGAAGAAGAAAACATTTGACTATTAATATGTTGGTCCATTAAAAGATTTTACAACCTACAAAATACCTTGCTCCTTCTGGGATCAATATGGCTAATAACACCCTTTAATTAAGAAAATAAGACAAAATAATTGTATAATATACTTTTTTTATCATATACAGTATTTATGTATATATACATACACGCAGAGTTCCCTGCTGTGCTGTCTGTGATGTGGCCTCTAATGTAGGGGGCGTTACCAATGTGTTTTTGCCCCCCTCCATAAAGACACTGGGAGAGAACGGGCGTTGTAAATTGTAATTTTTGACTGTTAAAATATCTTATTTTCTTTTTAGACCGCAAACACGTTATTCACTAAGACAGTCAGCTGGCTTTCAATTTTCTTCAAAACAAGAGTCGTCTATAGATTTTGAAGTGCAGCGTACTGCAGGCTCGTATTTGTGTCAAATTCAGTTATGAGCACACATGCTTTTTGCCAGGATCCCATCGTGGCAGTGGGTGACCGTTCGTAACATGAATAGTGCCAACTTATTATGAGGTGCCTGTGCAAAGTTTGTAAGTAACTACTCGCCTATGCCTCACCTCTACTTCAATTGCAGTTTTGAATGCAAAGGCAGAGGTGGTCAGCAATGTGTGCTTTCAGTTCATTATATTTAAATCTTGCCTTTTATGCAGTACAAGTTACAAGTTGTGTTAACATTTTTGGAGTACATTTTTCCAATATCCTCATTACTTCTAGTCAGCACTTCATAAGATTTTCTCTCTTTTTTTCTGAAATGTTTGCGGGTTTCCTTCGTGGTGGAAATTTTATTTTCATAACTGGATTATTCGTTATACAATATATATATGATTTTAAGTGTTTTTTCTTCCACGTTCCCAAGGCATCCATAACTAATGTCTATTGGAGATGGAGCAAAATATCTTCCGGGTCCCCTCCATAAACTGCTCTCTATTCCTCAGAACTGTCACTATTATCGTTTGGAGGATGATGTTAGTTTTTTTATGGTAGGAGTGTTATGACAGATTTTTTTAATTGCATGTACAGACTACCTTCGTGAAACCGTTACAAGCGCCACGCCTTACTGCAGAGCTAGATGGGAGAAGCAGGATAGAAGGGAGCTGATGACTGATTCAGCCAACGTAATTATTCTATGGCTTGCTGATCTCAGCCCTCTTGTGTGGAAGCACGTCTTCAAATCTTCCATGTTCTTCTTTTTTGAACCCGCCGGGGCATCACGAACCACTCTGACACAGGGTCAATTTCTTTAATTGTGTGAGGGGTTATGATAGGCAATTTTGGTGCTTATGATGTTGCAGGGGACAGAGCTCTTAGGCTAGGCAGCCATTCACTCCGTAGTCGCGCATGCGCCTCTGTTTAGTGCTTTCTAAAGCCGAGGGGAACCGAGCTCTCTAATTAGGCTGCCATTCCCTCTGCTGTCGCGCATGCGCCTCCTCTTGTGACAGCTTTTCATGTACCACCACATATCAATAGTAAACGTCTAATGAAGAAGAAAACATTTGACTATTAATATGTTGGTCCATTAAAAGATTTTACAACCTACAAAATACCTTGCTCCTTCTGGGCTCAATATGGCTAATAACACCCTTTAATTAAGAAAATAAGACAAAATAATTGTATAATATACTTTTTTTATCATATACAGTATTTATGTATATATACATACACGCAGAGTTCCCTGCTGTGCTGTCTGTGATGTGGCCTCTAATGTAGGGGGCGTTACTAATGTGTTTTTGCCCCCCTCCATAAAGACACTGGGAGAGAACGGGCGTTGTAAATTGTAATTTTTGACTGTTAAAATATCTTATTTTCTTTTTAGACCGCAAACACGTTATTCACTAAGACAGTCAGCTGGCTTTCAATTTTCTTCAAAACAAGAGTCGTCTATAGATTTTGAAGTGCAGCGTACTGCAGGCTCGTATTTGTGTCAAATTCAGTTATGAGCACACATGCTTTTTGCCAGGATCCCATCGTGGCAGTGGGTGACCGTTCGTAACATGAATAGTGCCCACTTATTATGAGGTGCCTGTGCAAAGTTTGTAAGTAACTACTCGCCTATGCCTCACCTCTACTTCAATTGCAGTTTTGAATGCAAAGGCAGAGGTGGTCAGCAATGTGTGCTTTCAGTTCATTATATTTAAATCTTGCCTTTTATGCAGTACAAGTTACAAGTTGTGTTAACATTTTTGGAGTACATTTTTCCAATATCCTCATTACTTCTAGTCAGCACTTCATAAGATTTTCTCTCTTTTTTTCTGAAATGTTTGCGGGTTTCCTTCGTGGTGGAAATTTTATTTTCATAACTGGATTATTCGTTATACAATATATATATGATTTTAAGTGTTTTTTCTTCCACGTTCCCAAGGCATCCATAACTAATGTCTATTGGAAATGGAGCAAAATATCTTCCGGGTCCCCTCCATAAACTGCTCTCTATTCCTCAGAACTGTCACTATTATCGTTTGGAGGATGATGTTAGTTGTTTTATGGTAGGAGTGTTATGACAGATTTTTTTAATTGCATGTACAGACTACCTTCGTGAAACCGTTACAAGCGCCACGCCTTACTGCAGAGCTAGATGGGAGAAGCAGGATAGAAGGGGGCTGATGACTGATTCAGCCAACGTAATTATTCTATGGCTTGCTGATCTGAGCCCAGGATGCAGCCCTCTTGTGTGGAAGCACGTCTTCAAATCTTCCATGTTCTTCTTTTTTGAACCCGCCGGGGCATCACGAACCACTCTGACACAGTTAGGGTCAATTTCTTTAATTGTGTGAGGGGTTATGATAGGCAATTTTGGTGCTTATGATGTTGCAGGGGACGGAGCTCTTAGGCTAGGCAGCCATTCACTCTGTAGTCGCGCATGCGCCTCTGTTTAGTGCTTTCTAAAGCCGAGGGGAACCGAGCTCTCTAATTAGGCTGCCATTCCCTCTGCTGTCGCGCATGCGCCTCCTCTTGTGACAGCTTTTCATGTACCACCACATATCAATAATAAACGTCTAATGAAGAAGAAAACATTTGACTATTAATATGTTGGTCCATTAAAAGATTTTACAACCTACAAAATACCTTGCTCCTTCTGGGATCAATATGGCTAATAACACCCTTTAATTAAGAAAATAAGACAAAATAATTGTATAATATACTTTTTTTATTATATACAGTATGTATGTATATATACATACACGCAGAGTTCCCTGCTGTGCTGTCTGTGATGTGGCCTCTCATGTAGGGGGCGTTACCAATGTGTTTTTGCCCCCCTCCATAAATACGCTGGGAGAGAACGGGCGTTGTAAATTGTAATTTTTGACTGTTAAAATATCTTATTTTCTTTTTAGAGAATGGCAGCCAGACCGCAAACACGTTATTCACTAAGACAGTCAGCTGGCTTTCAATTTTCTTCAAAACAAGAGTCGTCTATAGATTTTGAAGTGCAGCGTACTGCAGGCTCGTATTTGTGTCAAATTCAGTTATGAGCACACATGCTTTTTGCCAGGATCCCATCGTGGCAGTGGGTGACCGTTCGTAACATGAATAGTGCCAACTTATTATGAGGTGCCTGTGCAAAGTTTGTAAGTAACTACTCGCCTATGCCTCACCTCTACTTCAAATGCAGTTTTGAATGCAAAGGCAGAGGTGGTCAGCAATGTGTGCTTTCAGTTCATTATATTTAAATCTTGCCTTTTATGCAGTACAAGTTACAAGTTGTGTTAACATTTTTGGAGTACATTTTTCCAATATCCTCATTAATTCTAGTCAGCACTTCATAAGATTGTCTCTCTTTTTTTCTGAAATGTTTGCGGGTTTCCTTCGTGGTGGAAATTTTATTTTCATAACTGGATTATTCGTTATACAATATATATATGATTTTAAGTGTTTTTTCTTCCACGTTCCCAAGGCATCCATAACTAATGTCTATTGGAAATGGAGCAAAATATCTTCCGGGTCCCCTCCATAAACTGCTCTCTATTCCTCAGAACTGTCACTATTATCGTTTGGAGGATGATGTTAGTTGTTTTATGGTAGGAGTGTTATGACAGATTTTTTTAATTGCATGTACAGACTACCTTCGTGAAACCGTTACAAGCGCCACGCCTTACTGCAGAGCTAGATGGGAGAAGCAGGATAGAAGGGGGCTGATCACTGATTCAGCCAACGTAATTATTCTATGGCTTGCTGATCTGAGCCCAGGATGCAGCCCTCTTGTGTGGAAGCACGTCTTCAAATCTTCCATGTTCTTCTTTTTTGAACCCGCCGGGGCATCACGAACCACTCTGACACAGTTAGGGTCAATTTCTTTAATTGTGTGAGGGGTTATGATAGGCAATTTTGGTGCTTATGATGCTGCAGGGGACGGAGCTCTTAGGCTAGGCAGCCATTCACTCCGTAGTCGCGCATGCGCCTCTATTTAGTGCTTTCTAAAGCCGAGGGGAACCGAGCTCTCTAATTAGGCTGCCATTCCCTCTGCTGTCGCGCATGCGCCTCCTCTTGTGACAGCTTTTCATGTACCACCACATATCAATAGTAAACGTCTAATGAAGAAGAAAACATTTGACTATTAATATGTTGGTCCATTAAAAGATTTTACAACCTACAAAATACCTTGCTCCTTCTGGGATCAATATGGCTAATAACACCCTTTAATTAAGAAAATAAGACAAAATAATTGTATAATATACTTTTTTTATCATATACAGTATGTATGTATATATACATACACGCAGAGTTCCCTGCTGTGCTGTCTGTGATGTGGCCTCTAATGTAGGGGGCGTTACCAATGTGTTTTTGCCCCCCTCCATAAATACGCTGGGAGAGAACGGGCGTTGTAAATTGTAATTTTTGACTGTTAAAATATCTTATTTTCTTTTTAGAGAATGGCAGCCAGACCGCAAACACGTTATTCACTAAGACAGTCAGCTGGCTTTCAATTTTCTTCAAAACAAGAGTCGTCTATAGATTTTGAAGTGCAGCGTACTGCAGGCTCGTATTTGTGTCAAATTCAGTTATGAGCACACATGCTTTTTGCCAGGATCCCATCGTGGCAGTGGGTGACCATTCGTAACATGAATAGTGCCAACTTATTATGAGGTGCCTGTGCAAAGTTTGTAAGTAACTACTCGCCTATGCCTCACCTCTACTTCAATTGCAGTTTTGAATGCAAAGGCAGAGGTGGTCAGCAATGTGTGCTTTCAGTTCATTATATTTAAATCTTGCCTTTTATGCAGTACAAGTTACAAGTTGTGTTAACATTTTTGGAGTACATTTTTCCAATATCCTCATTACTTCTAGTCAGCACTTCATAAGATTTTCTCTCTTTTTTTCTGAAATGTTTGCGGGTTTCCTTCGTGGTGGAAATTTTATTTTCATAACTGGATTATTCGTTATACAATATATATATGATTTTAAGTGTTTTTTCTTCCACGTTCCCAAGGCATCCATAACTAATGTCTATTGGAGATGGAGCAAAATATCTTCCGGGTCCCCTCCATAAACTGCTCTCTATTCCTCAGAACTGTCACTATTATCGTTTGGAGGATGATGTTAGTTGTTTTATGGTAGGAGTGTTATGACAGATTTTTTTAATTGCATGTACAGACTACCTTCGTGAAACCGTTACAAGCGCCACGCCTTACTGCAGAGCTAGATGGGAGAAGCAGGATAGAAGGGGGCTGATGACTGATTCAGCCAACGTAATTATTCTATGGCTTGCTGATCTGAGCCCAGGATGCAGCCCTCTTGTGTGGAAGCACGTCTTCAAATCTTCCATGTTCTTCTTTTTTGAACCCGCCGGGGCATCACGAACCACTCTGACACAGTTAGGGTCAATTTCATTAATTGTGTGAGGGGTTATGATAGGCACTTTTGGTGCTTATGATGTTGCAGGGGACGGAGCTCTTAGGCTAGGCAGCCATTCACTCCGTAGTCGCGCATGCGCCTCTATTTAGTGCTTTCTAAAGCCGAGGGGAACCGAGCTCTCTAATTAGGCTGCCATTCCCTCTGCTGTCGCACATGCGCCTCCTCTTGTGACAGCTTTTCATGTACCACCACATATCAATAGTAAACGTCTAATGAAGAAGAAAACATTTGACTATTAATATGTTGGTCCATTAAAAGATTTTACAACCTACAAAATACCTTGCTCCTTCTGGGATCAATATGGCTAATAACACCCTTTAATTAAGAAAATAAGACAAAATAATTGTATAATATACTTTTTTTATCATATACAGTATTTATGTATATATACATACACGCAGAGTTCCCTGCTGTGCTGTCTGTGATGTGGCCTCTAATGTAGGGGGCGTTACCAATGTGTTTTTGCCCCCCTCCATAAAGACACTGGGAGAGAACGGGCGTTGTAAATTGTAATTTTTGACTGTTAAAATATCTTATTTTCTTTTTAGACCGCAAACACGTTATTCACTAAGACAGTCAGCTGGCTTTCAATTTTCTTCAAAACAAGAGTCGTCTATAGATTTTGAAGTGCAGCGTACTGCAGGCTCGTATTTGTGTCAAATTCAGTTATGAGCACACATGCTTTTTGCCAGGATCCCATCGTGGCAGTGGGTGACCGTTCGTAACATGAATAGTGCCCACTTATTATGAGGTGCCGGTGCAAAGTTTGTAAGTAACTACTCGCCTATGCCTCAACTCTACTTCAATTGCAGTTTTGAATGCAAAGGCAGAGGTGGTCAGCAATGTGTGCTTTCAGTTCATTATATTTAAATCTTGCCTTTTATGCAGTACAAGTTACAAGTTGTGTTAACATTTTTGGAGTACATTTTTCCAATATCCTCATTACTTCTAGTCAGCACTTCATAAGATTTTCTCTCTTTTTTTCTGAAATGTTTGCGGGTTTCCTTCGTGGTGGAAATTTTATTTTCATAACTGGATTATTCGTTATACAATATATATATGATTTTAAGTGTTTTTTCTTCCACGTTCCCAAGGCATCCATAACTAATGTCTATTGGAGATGGAGCAAAATATCTTCCGGGTCCCCTCCATAAACTGCTCTCTATTCCTCAGAACTGTCACTATTATCGTTTGGAGGATGATGTTAGTTGTTTTATGGTAGGAGTGTTATGACAGATTTTTTTAATTGCATGTACAGACTACCTTCGTGAAACCGTTACAAGCGCCACGCCTTACTGCAGAGCTAGATGGGAGAAGCAGGATAGAAGGGGGCTGATGACTGATTCAGCCAACGTAATTATTCTATGGCTTGCTGATCTGAGCCCAGGATGCAGCCCTCTTGTGTGGAAGCACGTCTTCAAATCTTCCATGTTCTTCTTTTTTGAACCCGCCGGGGCATCACGAACCACTCTGACACAGTTAGGGTCAATTTCTTTAATTGTGTGAGGGGTTATGATAGGCAATTTTGGTGCTTATGATGTTGCAGGGGACGGAGCTCTTAGGCTAGGCAGCCATTCACTCCGTAGTCGCGCATGCGCCTCTATTTAGTGCTTTCTAAAGCCGAGGGGAACCGAGCTCTCTAATTAGGCTGCCATTCCCTCTGCTGTCGCACATGCGCCTCCTCTTGTGACAGCTTTTCATGTACCACCACATATCAATAGTAAACGTCTAATGAAGAAGAAAACATTTGACTATTAATATGTTGGTCCATTAAAAGATTTTACAACCTACAAAATACCTTGCTCCTTCTGGGATCAATATGGCTAATAACACCCTTTAATTAAGAAAATAAGACAAAATAATTGTATAATATACTTTTTTTATCATATACAGTATTTATGTATATATACATACACGCAGAGTTCCCTGCTGTGCTGTCTGTGATGTGGCCTCTAATGTAGGGGGCGTTACCAATGTGTTTTTGCCCCCCTCCATAAAGACACTGGGAGAGAACGGGCGTTGTAAATTGTAATTTTTGACTGTTAAAATATCTTATTTTCTTTTTAGACCGCAAACACGTTATTCACTAAGACAGTCAGCTGGCTTTCAATTTTCTTCAAAACAAGAGTCGTCTATAGATTTTGAAGTGCAGCGTACTGCAGGCTCGTATTTGTGTCAAATTCAGTTATGAGCACACATGCTTTTTGCCAGGATCCCATCGTGGCAGTGGGTGACCGTTCGTAACATGAATAGTGCCCACTTATTATGAGGTGCCGGTGCAAAGTTTGTAAGTAACTACTCGCCTATGCCTCACCTCTACTTCAATTGCAGTTTTGAATGCAAAGGCAGAGGTGGTCAGCAATGTGTGCTTTCAGTTCATTATATTTAAATCTTGCCTTTTATGCAGTACAAGTTACAAGTTGTGTTAACATTTTTGGAGTACATTTTTCCAATATCCTCATTACTTCTAGTCAGCACTTCATAAGATTTTCTCTCTTTTTTTCTGAAATGTTTGCGGGTTTCCTTCGTGGTGGAAATTTTATTTTCATAACTGGATTATTCGTTATACAATATATATATGATTTTAAGTGTTTTTTCTTCCACGTTCCCAAGGCATCCATAACTAATGTCTATTGGAGATGGAGCAAAATATCTTCCGGGTCCCCTCCATAAACTGCTCTCTATTCCTCAGAACTGTCACTATTATCGTTTGGAGGATGATGTTAGTTGTTTTATGGTAGGAGTGTTATGACAGATTTTTTTAATTGCATGTACAGACTACCTTCGTGAAACCGTTACAAGCGCCACGCCTTACTGCAGAGCTAGATGGGAGAAGCAGGATAGAAGGGGGCTGATGACTGATTCAGCCAACGTAATTATTCTATGGCTTGCTGATCTGAGCCCAGGATGCAGCCCTCTTGTGTGGAAGCACGTCTTCAAATCTTCCATGTTCTTCTTTTTTGAACCCGCCGGGGCATCACGAACCACTCTGACACAGTTAGGGTCAATTTCTTTAATTGTGTGAGGGGTTATGATAGGCAATTTTGGTGCTTATGATGTTGCAGGGGACGGAGCTCTTAGGCTAGGCAGCCATTCACTCCGTAGTCGCGCATGCGCCTCTATTTAGTGCTTTCTAAAGCCGAGGGGAACCGAGCTCTCTAATTAGGCTGCCATTCCCTCTGCTGTCGCACATGCGCCTCCTCTTGTGACAGCTTTTCATGTACCACCACATATCAATAGTAAACGTCTAATGAAGAAGAAAACATTTGACTATTAATATGTTGGTCCATTAAAAGATTTTACAACCTACAAAATACCTTGCTCCTTCTGGGATCAATATGGCTAATAACACCCTTTAATTAAGAAAATAAGACAAAATAATTGTATAATATACTTTTTTTATCATATACAGTATTTATGTATATATACATACACGCAGAGTTCCCTGCTGTGCTGTCTGTGATGTGGCCTCTAATGTAGGGGGCGTTACCAATGTGTTTTTGCCCCCCTCCATAAAGACACTGGGAGAGAACGGGCGTTGTAAATTGTAATTTTTGACTGTTAAAATATCTTATTTTCTTTTTAGACCGCAAACACGTTATTCACTAAGACAGTCAGCTGGCTTTCAATTTTCTTCAAAACAAGAGTCGTCTATAGATTTTGAAGTGCAGCGTACTGCAGGCTCGTATTTGTGTCAAATTCAGTTATGAGCACACATGCTTTTTGCCAGGATCCCATCGTGGCAGTGGGTGACCGTTCGTAACATGAATAGTGCCCACTTATTATGAGGTGCCGGTGCAAAGTTTGTAAGTAACTACTCGCCTATGCCTCACCTCTACTTCAATTGCAGTTTTGAATGCAAAGGCAGAGGTGGTCAGCAATGTGTGCTTTCAGTTCATTATATTTAAATCTTGCCTTTTATGCAGTACAAGTTACAAGTTGTGTTAACATTTTTGGAGTACATTTTTCCAATATCCTCATTACTTCTAGTCAGCACTTCATAAGATTTTCTCTCTTTTTTTCTGAAATGTTTGCGGGTTTCCTTCGTGGTGGAAATTTTATTTTCATAACTGGATTATTCGTTATACAATATATATATGATTTTAAGTGTTTTTTCTTCCACGTTCCCAAGGCATCCATAACTAATGTCTATTGGAGATGGAGCAAAATATCTTCCGGGTCCCCTCCATAAACTGCTCTCTATTCCTCAGAACTGTCACTATTATCGTTTGGAGGATGATGTTAGTTGTTTTATGGTAGGAGTGTTATGACAGATTTTTTTAATTGCATGTACAGACTACCTTCGTGAAACCGTTACAAGCGCCACGCCTTACTGCAGAGCTAGATGGGAGAAGCAGGATAGAAGGGGGCTGATGACTGATTCAGCCAACGTAATTATTCTATGGCTTGCTGATCTGAGCCCAGGATGCAGCCCTCTTGTGTGGAAGCACGTCTTCAAATCTTCCATGTTCTTCTTTTTTGAACCCGCCGGGGCATCACGAACCACTCTGACACAGTTAGGGTCAATTTCTTTAATTGTGTGAGGGGTTATGATAGGCAATTTTGGTGCTTATGATGTTGCAGGGGACGGAGCTCTTAGGCTAGGCAGCCATTCACTCCGTAGTCGCGCATGCGCCTCTATTTAGTGCTTTCTAAAGCCGAGGGGAACCGAGCTCTCTAATTAGGCTGCCATTCCCTCTGCTGTCGCACATGCGCCTCCTCTTGTGACAGCTTTTCATGTACCACCACATATCAATAGTAAACGTCTAATGAAGAAGAAAACATTTGACTATTAATATGTTGGTCCATTAAAAGATTTTACAACCTACAAAATACCTTGCTCCTTCTGGGATCAATATGGCTAATAACACCCTTTAATTAAGAAAATAAGACAAAATAATTGTATAATATACTTTTTTTATCATATACAGTATTTATGTATATATACATACACGCAGAGTTCCCTGCTGTGCTGTCTGTGATGTGGCCTCTAATGTAGGGGGCGTTACCAATGTGTTTTTGCCCCCCTCCATAAAGACACTGGGAGAGAACGGGCGTTGTAAATTGTAATTTTTGACTGTTAAAATATCTTATTTTCTTTTTAGACCGCAAACACGTTATTCACTAAGACAGTCAGCTGGCTTTCAATTTTCTTCAAAACAAGAGTCGTCTATAGATTTTGAAGTGCAGCGTACTGCAGGCTCGTATTTGTGTCAAATTCAGTTATGAGCACACATGCTTTTTGCCAGGATCCCATCGTGGCAGTGGGTGACCGTTCGTAACATGAATAGTGCCCACTTATTATGAGGTGCCGGTGCAAAGTTTGTAAGTAACTACTCGCCTATGCCTCACCTCTACTTCAATTGCAGTTTTGAATGCAAAGGCAGAGGTGGTCAGCAATGTGTGCTTTCAGTTCATTATATTTAAATCTTGCCTTTTATGCAGTACAAGTTACAAGTTGTGTTAACATTTTTGGAGTACATTTTTCCAATATCCTCATTACTTCTAGTCAGCACTTCATAAGATTTTCTCTCTTTTTTTCTGAAATGTTTGCGGGTTTCCTTCGTGGTGGAAATTTTATTTTCATAACTGGATTATTCGTTATACAATATATATATGATTTTAAGTGTTTTTTCTTCCACGTTCCCAAGGCATCCATAACTAATGTCTATTGGAGATGGAGCAAAATATCTTCCGGGTCCCCTCCATAAACTGCTCTCTATTCCTCAGAACTGTCACTATTATCGTTTGGAGGATGATGTTAGTTGTTTTATGGTAGGAGTGTTATGACAGATTTTTTTAATTGCATGTACAGACTACCTTCGTGAAACCGTTACAAGCGCCACGCCTTACTGCAGAGCTAGATGGGAGAAGCAGGATAGAAGGGGGCTGATGACTGATTCAGCCAACGTAATTATTCTATGGCTTGCTGATCTGAGCCCAGGATGCAGCCCTCTTGTGTGGAAGCACGTCTTCAAATCTTCCATGTTCTTCTTTTTTGAACCCGCCGGGGCATCACGAACCACTCTGACACAGTTAGGGTCAATTTCATTAATTGTGTGAGGGGTTATGATAGGCACTTTTGGTGCTTATGATGTTGCAGGGGACGGAGCTCTTAGGCTAGGCAGCCATTCACTCCGTAGTCGCGCATGCGCCTCTATTTAGTGCTTTCTAAAGCCGAGGGGAACCGAGCTCTCTAATTAGGCTGCCATTCCCTCTGCTGTCGCACATGCGCCTCCTCTTGTGACAGCTTTTCATGTACCACCACATATCAATAGTAAACGTCTAATGAAGAAGAAAACATTTGACTATTAATATGTTGGTCCATTAAAAGATTTTACAACCTACAAAATACCTTGCTCCTTCTGGGATCAATATGGCTAATAACACCCTTTAATTAAGAAAATAAGACAAAATAATTGTATAATATACTTTTTTTATCATATACAGTATTTATGTATATATACATACACGCAGAGTTCCCTGCTGTGCTGTCTGTGATGTGGCCTCTAATGTAGGGGGCGTTACCAATGTGTTTTTGCCCCCCTCCATAAAGACACTGGGAGAGAACGGGCGTTGTAAATTGTAATTTTTGACTGTTAAAATATCTTATTTTCTTTTTAGACCGCAAACACGTTATTCACTAAGACAGTCAGCTGGCTTTCAATTTTCTTCAAAACAAGAGTCGTCTATAGATTTTGAAGTGCAGCGTACTGCAGGCTCGTATTTGTGTCAAATTCAGTTATGAGCACACATGCTTTTTGCCAGGATCCCATCGTGGCAGTGGGTGACCGTTCGTAACATGAATAGTGCCCACTTATTATGAGGTGCCGGTGCAAAGTTTGTAAGTAACTACTCGCCTATGCCTCACCTCTACTTCAATTGCAGTTTTGAATGCAAAGGCAGAGGTGGTCAGCAATGTGTGCTTTCAGTTCATTATATTTAAATCTTGCCTTTTATGCAGTACAAGTTACAAGTTGTGTTAACATTTTTGGAGTACATTTTTCCAATATCCTCATTACTTCTAGTCAGCACTTCATAAGATTTTCTCTCTTTTTTTCTGAAATGTTTGCGGGTTTCCTTCGTGGTGGAAATTTTATTTTCATAACTGGATTATTCGTTATACAATATATATATGATTTTAAGTGTTTTTTCTTCCACGTTCCCAAGGCATCCATAACTAATGTCTATTGGAGATGGAGCAAAATATCTTCCGGGTCCCCTCCATAAACTGCTCTCTATTCCTCAGAACTGTCACTATTATCGTTTGGAGGATGATGTTAGTTGTTTTATGGTAGGAGTGTTATGACAGATTTTTTTAATTGCATGTACAGACTACCTTCGTGAAACCGTTACAAGCGCCACGCCTTACTGCAGAGCTAGATGGGAGAAGCAGGATAGAAGGGGGCTGATGACTGATTCAGCCAACGTAATTATTCTATGGCTTGCTGATCTGAGCCCAGGATGCAGCCCTCTTGTGTGGAAGCACGTCTTCAAATCTTCCATGTTCTTCTTTTTTGAACCCGCCGGGGCATCACGAACCACTCTGACACAGTTAGGGTCAATTTCTTTAATTGTGTGAGGGGTTATGATAGGCAATTTTGGTGCTTATGATGTTGCAGGGGACGGAGCTCTTAGGCTAGGCAGCCATTCACTCCGTAGTCGCGCATGCGCCTCTATTTAGTGCTTTCTAAAGCCGAGGGGAACCGAGCTCTCTAATTAGGCTGCCATTCCCTCTGCTGTCGCACATGCGCCTCCTCTTGTGACAGCTTTTCATGTACCACCACATATCAATAGTAAACGTCTAATGAAGAAGAAAACATTTGACTATTAATATGTTGGTCCATTAAAAGATTTTACAACCTACAAAATACCTTGCTCCTTCTGGGATCAATATGGCTAATAACACCCTTTAATTAAGAAAATAAGACAAAATAATTGTATAATATACTTTTTTTATCATATACAGTATTTATGTATATATACATACACGCAGAGTTCCCTGCTGTGCTGTCTGTGATGTGGCCTCTAATGTAGGGGGCGTTACCAATGTGTTTTTGCCCCCCTCCATAAAGACACTGGGAGAGAACGGGCGTTGTAAATTGTAATTTTTGACTGTTAAAATATCTTATTTTCTTTTTAGACCGCAAACACGTTATTCACTAAGACAGTCAGCTGGCTTTCAATTTTCTTCAAAACAAGAGTCGTCTATAGATTTTGAAGTGCAGCGTACTGCAGGCTCGTATTTGTGTCAAATTCAGTTATGAGCACACATGCTTTTTGCCAGGATCCCATCGTGGCAGTGGGTGACCGTTCGTAACATGAATAGTGCCCACTTATTATGAGGTGCCGGTGCAAAGTTTGTAAGTAACTACTCGCCTATGCCTCACCTCTACTTCAATTGCAGTTTTGAATGCAAAGGCAGAGGTGGTCAGCAATGTGTGCTTTCAGTTCATTATATTTAAATCTTGCCTTTTATGCAGTACAAGTTACAAGTTGTGTTAACATTTTTGGAGTACATTTTTCCAATATCCTCATTACTTCTAGTCAGCACTTCATAAGATTTTCTCTCTTTTTTTCTGAAATGTTTGCGGGTTTCCTTCGTGGTGGAAATTTTATTTTCATAACTGGATTATTCGTTATACAATATATATATGATTTTAAGTGTTTTTTCTTCCACGTTCCCAAGGCATCCATAACTAATGTCTATTGGAGATGGAGCAAAATATCTTCCGGGGCCCCTCCATAAACTGCTCTCTATTCCTCAGAACTGTCACTATTATCGTTTGGAGGATGATGTTAGTTGTTTTATGGTAGGAGTGTTATGACAGATTTTTTTAATTGCATGTACAGACTACCTTCGTGAAACCGTTACAAGCGCCACGCCTTACTGCAGAGCTAGATGGGAGAAGCAGGATAGAAGGGGGCTGATGACTGATTCAGCCAACGTAATTATTCTATGGCTTGCTGATCTGAGCCCAGGATGCAGCCCTCTTGTGTGGAAGCACGTCTTCAAATCTTCCATGTTCTTCTTTTTTGAACCCGCCGGGGCATCACGAACCACTCTGACACAGTTAGGGTCAATTTCTTTAATTGTGTGAGGGGTTATGATAGGCAATTTTGGTGCTTATGATGTTGCAGGGGACGGAGCTCTTAGGCTAGGCAGCCATTCACTCCGTAGTCGCGCATGCGCCTCTATTTAGTGCTTTCTAAAGCCGAGGGGAACCGAGCTCTCTAATTAGGCTGCCATTCCCTCTGCTGTCGCACATGCGCCTCCTCTTGTGACAGCTTTTCATGTACCACCACATATCAATAGTAAACGTCTAATGAAGAAGAAAACATTTGACTATTAATATGTTGGTCCATTAAAAGATTTTACAACCTACAAAATACCTTGCTCCTTCTGGGATCAATATGGCTAATAACACCCTTTAATTAAGAAAATAAGACAAAATAATTGTATAATATACTTTTTTTATCATATACAGTATTTATGTATATATACATACACGCAGAGTTCCCTGCTGTGCTGTCTGTGATGTGGCCTCTAATGTAGGGGGCGTTACCAATGTGTTTTTGCCCCCCTCCATAAAGACACTGGGAGAGAACGGGCGTTGTAAATTGTAATTTTTGACTGTTAAAATATCTTATTTTCTTTTTAGACCGCAAACACGTTATTCACTAAGACAGTCAGCTGGCTTTCAATTTTCTTCAAAACAAGAGTCGTCTATAGATTTTGAAGTGCAGCGTACTGCAGGCTCGTATTTGTGTCAAATTCAGTTATGAGCACACATGCTTTTTGCCAGGATCCCATCGTGGCAGTGGGTGACCGTTCGTAACATGAATAGTGCCCACTTATTATGAGGTGCCGGTGCAAAGTTTGTAAGTAACTACTCGCCTATGCCTCACCTCTACTTCAATTGCAGTTTTGAATGCAAAGGCAGAGGTGGTCAGCAATGTGTGCTTTCAGTTCATTATATTTAAATCTTGCCTTTTATGCAGTACAAGTTACAAGTTGTGTTAACATTTTTGGAGTACATTTTTCCAATATCCTCATTACTTCTAGTCAGCACTTCATAAGATTTTCTCTCTTTTTTTCTGAAATGTTTGCGGGTTTCCTTCGTGGTGGAAATTTTATTTTCATAACTGGATTATTCGTTATACAATATATATATGATTTTAAGTGTTTTTTCTTCCACGTTCCCAAGGCATCCATAACTAATGTCTATTGGAGATGGAGCAAAATATCTTCCGGGTCCCCTCCATAAACTGCTCTCTATTCCTCAGAACTGTCACTATTATCGTTTGGAGGATGATGTTAGTTGTTTTATGGTAGGAGTGTTATGACAGATTTTTTTAATTGCATGTACAGACTACCTTCGTGAAACCGTTACAAGCGCCACGCCTTACTGCAGAGCTAGATGGGAGAAGCAGGATAGAAGGGGGCTGATGACTGATTCAGCCAACGTAATTATTCTATGGCTTGCTGATCTGAGCCCAGGATGCAGCCCTCTTGTGTGGAAGCACGTCTTCAAATCTTCCATGTTCTTCTTTTTTGAACCCGCCGGGGCATCACGAACCACTCTGACACAGTTAGGGTCAATTTCTTTAATTGTGTGAGGGGTTATGATAGGCAATTTTGGTGCTTATGATGTTGCAGGGGACGGAGCTCTTAGGCTAGGCAGCCATTCACTCCGTAGTCGCGCATGCGCCTCTATTTAGTGCTTTCTAAAGCCGAGGGGAACCGAGCTCTCTAATTAGGCTGCCATTCCCTCTGCTGTCGCACATGCGCCTCCTCTTGTGACAGCTTTTCATGTACCACCACATATCAATAGTAAACGTCTAATGAAGAAGAAAACATTTGACTATTAATATGTTGGTCCATTAAAAGATTTTACAACCTACAAAATACCTTGCTCCTTCTGGGATCAATATGGCTAATAACACCCTTTAATTAAGAAAATAAGACAAAATAATTGTATAATATACTTTTTTTATCATATACAGTATTTATGTATATATACATACACGCAGAGTTCCCTGCTGTGCTGTCTGTGATGTGGCCTCTAATGTAGGGGGCGTTACCAATGTGTTTTTGCCCCCCTCCATAAAGACACTGGGAGAGAACGGGCGTTGTAAATTGTAATTTTTGACTGTTAAAATATCTTATTTTCTTTTTAGACCGCAAACACGTTATTCACTAAGACAGTCAGCTGGCTTTCAATTTTCTTCAAAACAAGAGTCGTCTATAGATTTTGAAGTGCAGCGTACTGCAGGCTCGTATTTGTGTCAAATTCAGTTATGAGCACACATGCTTTTTGCCAGGATCCCATCGTGGCAGTGGGTGACCGTTCGTAACATGAATAGTGCCCACTTATTATGAGGTGCCGGTGCAAAGTTTGTAAGTAACTACTCGCCTATGCCTCACCTCTACTTCAATTGCAGTTTTGAATGCAAAGGCAGAGGTGGTCAGCAATGTGTGCTTTCAGTTCATTATATTTAAATCTTGCCTTTTATGCAGTACAAGTTACAAGTTGTGTTAACATTTTTGGAGTACATTTTTCCAATATCCTCATTACTTCTAGTCAGCACTTCATAAGATTTTCTCTCTTTTTTTCTGAAATGTTTGCGGGTTTCCTTCGTGGTGGAAATTTTATTTTCATAACTGGATAATTCGTTATACAATATATATATGATTTTAAGTGTTTTTTCTTCCACGTTCCCAAGGCATCCATAACTAATGTCTATTGGAGATGGAGCAAAATATCTTCCGGGTCCCCTCCATAAACTGCTCTCTATTCCTCAGAACTGTCACTATTATCGTTTGGAGGATGATGTTAGTTGTTTTATGGTAGGAGTGTTATGACAGATTTTTTTAATTGCATGTACAGACTACCTTCGTGAAACCGTTACAAGCGCCACGCCTTACTGCAGAGCTAGATGGGAGAAGCAGGATAGAAGGGGGCTGATGACTGATTCAGCCAACGTAATTATTCTATGGCTTGCTGATCTGAGCCCAGGATGCAGCCCTCTTGTGTGGAAGCACGTCTTCAAATCTTCCATGTTCTTCTTTTTTGAACCCGCCGGGGCATCACGAACCACTCTGACACAGTTAGGGTCAATTTCTTTAATTGTGTGAGGGGTTATGATAGGCAATTTTGGTGCTTATGATGTTGCAGGGGACGGAGCTCTTAGGCTAGGCAGCCATTCACTCCGTAGTCGCGCATGCGCCTCTATTTAGTGCTTTCTAAAGCCGAGGGGAACCGAGCTCTCTAATTAGGCTGCCATTCCCTCTGCTGTCGCACATGCGCCTCCTCTTGTGACAGCTTTTCATGTACCACCACATATCAATAGTAAACGTCTAATGAAGAAGAAAACATTTGACTATTAATATGTTGGTCCATTAAAAGATTTTACAACCTACAAAATACCTTGCTCCTTCTGGGATCAATATGGCTAATAACACCCTTTAATTAAGAAAATAAGACAAAATAATTGTATAATATACTTTTTTTATCATATACAGTATTTATGTATATATACATACACGCAGAGTTCCCTGCTGTGCTGTCTGTGATGTGGCCTCTAATGTAGGGGGCGTTACCAATGTGTTTTTGCCCCCCTCCATAAAGACACTGGGAGAGAACGGGCGTTGTAAATTGTAATTTTTGACTGTTAAAATATCTTATTTTCTTTTTAGACCGCAAACACGTTATTCACTAAGACAGTCAGCTGGCTTTCAATTTTCTTCAAAACAAGAGTCGTCTATAGATTTTGAAGTGCAGCGTACTGCAGGCTCGTATTTGTGTCAAATTCAGTTATGAGCACACATGCTTTTTGCCAGGATCCCATCGTGGCAGTGGGTGACCGTTCGTAACATGAATAGTGCCCACTTATTATGAGGTGCCGGTGCAAAGTTTGTAAGTAACTACTCGCCTATGCCTCACCTCTACTTCAATTGCAGTTTTGAATGCAAAGGCAGAGGTGGTCAGCAATGTGTGCTTTCAGTTCATTATATTTAAATCTTGCCTTTTATGCAGTACAAGTTACAAGTTGTGTTAACATTTTTGGAGTACATTTTTCCAATATCCTCATTACTTCTAGTCAGCACTTCATAAGATTTTCTCTCTTTTTTTCTGAAATGTTTGCGGGTTTCCTTCGTAGTGGAAATTTTATTTTCATAACTGGATTATTCGTTATACAATATATATATGATTTTAAGTGTTTTTTCTTCCACGTTCCCAAGGCATCCATAACTAATGTCTATTGGAGATGGAGCAAAATATCTTCCGGGTCCCCTCCATAAACTGCTCTCTATTCCTCAGAACTGTCACTATTATCGTTTGGAGGATGATGTTAGTTGTTTTATGGTAGGAGTGTTATGACAGATTTTTTTAATTGCATGTACAGACTACCTTCGTGAAACCGTTACAAGCGCCACGCCTTACTGCAGAGCTAGATGGGAGAAGCAGGATAGAAGGGGGCTGATGACTGATTCAGCCAACGTAATTATTCTATGGCTTGCTGATCTGAGCCCAGGATGCAGCCCTCTTGTGTGGAAGCACGTCTTCAAATCTTCCATGTTCTTCTTTTTTGAACCCGCCGGGGCATCACGAACCACTCTGACACAGTTAGGGTCAATTTCTTTAATTGTGTGAGGGGTTATGATAGGCAATTTTGGTGCTTATGATGTTGCAGGGGACGGAGCTCTTAGGCTAGGCAGCCATTCACTCCGTAGTCGCGCATGCGCCTCTATTTAGTGCTTTCTAAAGCCGAGGGGAACCGAGCTCTCTAATTAGGCTGCCATTCCCTCTGCTGTCGCACATGCGCCTCCTCTTGTGACAGCTTTTCATGTACCACCACATATCAATAGTAAACGTCTAATGAAGAAGAAAACATTTGACTATTAATATGTTGGTCCATTAAAAGATTTTACAACCTACAAAATACCTTGCTCCTTCTGGGATCAATATGGCTAATAACACCCTTTAATTAAGAAAATAAGACAAAATAATTGTATAATATACTTTTTTTATCATATACAGTATTTATGTATATATACATACACGCAGAGTTCCCTGCTGTGCTGTCTGTGATGTGGCCTCTAATGTAGGGGGCGTTACCAATGTGTTTTTGCCCCCCTCCATAAAGACACTGGGAGAGAACGGGCGTTGTAAATTGTAATTTTTGACTGTTAAAATATCTTATTTTCTTTTTAGACCGCAAACACGTTATTCACTAAGACAGTCAGCTGGCTTTCAATTTTCTTCAAAACAAGAGTCGTCTATAGATTTTGAAGTGCAGCGTACTGCAGGCTCGTATTTGTGTCAAATTCAGTTATGAGCACACATGCTTTTTGCCAGGATCCCATCGTGGCAGTGGGTGACCGTTCGTAACATGAATAGTGCCCACTTATTATGAGGTGCCTGTGCAAAGTTTGTAAGTAACTACTCGCCTATGCCTCACCTCTACTTCAATTGCAGTTTTGAATGCAAAGGCAGAGGTGGTCAGCAATGTGTGCTTTCAGTTCATTATATTTAAATCTTGCCTTTTATGCAGTACAAGTTACAAGTTGTGTTAACATTTTTGGAGTACATTTTTCCAATATCCTCATTACTTCTAGTCAGCACTTCATAAGATTTTCTCTCTTTTTTTCTGAAATGTTTGCGGGTTTCCTTCGTGGTGGAAATTTTATTTTCATAACTGGATTATTCGTTATACAATATATATATGATTTTAAGTGTTTTTTCTTCCACGTTCCCAAGGCATCCATAACTAATGTCTATTGGAGATGGAGCAAAATATCTTCCGGGTCCCCTCCATAAACTGCTCTCTATTCCTCAGAACTGTCACTATTATCGTTTGGAGGATGATGTTAGTTGTTTTATGGTAGGAGTGTTATGACAGATTTTTTTAATTGCATGTACAGACTACCTTCGTGAAACCGTTACAAGCGCCACGCCTTACTGCAGAGCTAGATGGGAGAAGCAGGATAGAAGGGGGCTGATGACTGATTCAGCCAACGTAATTATTCTATGGCTTGCTGATCTGAGCCCAGGATGCAGCCCTCTTGTGTGGAAGCACGTCTTCAAATCTTCCATGTTCTTCTTTTTTGAACCCGCCGGGGCATCACGAACCACTCTGACACAGTTAGGGTCAATTTCATTAATTGTGTGAGGGGTTATGATAGGCACTTTTGGTGCTTATGATGTTGCAGGGGACGGAGCTCTTAGGCTAGGCAGCCATTCACTCCGTAGTCGCGCATGCGCCTCTATTTAGTGCTTTCTAAAGCCGAGGGGAACCGAGCTCTCTAATTAGGCTGCCATTCCCTCTGCTGTCGCACATGCGCCTCCTCTTGTGACAGCTTTTCATGTACCACCACATATCAATAGTAAACGTCTAATGAAGAAGAAAACATTTGACTATTAATATGTTGGTCCATTAAAAGATTTTACAACCTACAAAATACCTTGCTCCTTCTGGGATCAATATGGCTAATAACACCCTTTAATTAAGAAAATAAGACAAAATAATTGTATAATATACTTTTTTTATCATATACAGTATTTATGTATATATACATACACGCAGAGTTCCCTGCTGTGCTGTCTGTGATGTGGCCTCTAATGTAGGGGGCGTTACCAATGTGTTTTTGCCCCCCTCCATAAAGACACTGGGAGAGAACGGGCGTTGTAAATTGTAATTTTTGACTGTTAAAATATCTTATTTTCTTTTTAGACCGCAAACACGTTATTCACTAAGACAGTCAGCTGGCTTTCAATTTTCTTCAAAACAAGAGTCGTCTATAGATTTTGAAGTGCAGCGTACTGCAGGCTCGTATTTGTGTCAAATTCAGTTATGAGCACACATGCTTTTTGCCAGGATCCCATCGTGGCAGTGGGTGACCGTTCGTAACATGAATAGTGCCCACTTATTATGAGGTGCCGGTGCAAAGTTTGTAAGTAACTACTCGCCTATGCCTCACCTCTACTTCAATTGCAGTTTTGAATGCAAAGGCAGAGGTGGTCAGCAATGTGTGCTTTCAGTTCATTATATTTAAATCTTGCCTTTTATGCAGTACAAGTTACAAGTTGTGTTAACATTTTTGGAGTACATTTTTCCAATATCCTCATTACTTCTAGTCAGCACTTCATAAGATTTTCTCTCTTTTTTTCTGAAATGTTTGCGGGTTTCCTTCGTGGTGGAAATTTTATTTTCATAACTGGATTATTCGTTATACAATATATATATGATTTTAAGTGTTTTTTCTTCCACGTTCCCAAGGCATCCATAACTAATGTCTATTGGAGATGGAGCAAAATATCTTCCGGGGCCCCTCCATAAACTGCTCTCTATTCCTCAGAACTGTCACTATTATCGTTTGGAGGATGATGTTAGTTGTTTTATGGTAGGAGTGTTATGACAGATTTTTTTAATTGCATGTACAGACTACCTTCGTGAAACCGTTACAAGCGCCACGCCTTACTGCAGAGCTAGATGGGAGAAGCAGGATAGAAGGGGGCTGATGACTGATTCAGCCAACGTAATTATTCTATGGCTTGCTGATCTGAGCCCAGGATGCAGCCCTCTTGTGTGGAAGCACGTCTTCAAATCTTCCATGTTCTTCTTTTTTGAACCCGCCGGGGCATCACGAACCACTCTGACACAGTTAGGGTCAATTTCTTTAATTGTGTGAGGGGTTATGATAGGCAATTTTGGTGCTTATGATGTTGCAGGGGACGGAGCTCTTAGGCTAGGCAGCCATTCACTCCGTAGTCGCGCATGCGCCTCTATTTAGTGCTTTCTAAAGCCGAGGGGAACCGAGCTCTCTAATTAGGCTGCCATTCCCTCTGCTGTCGCACATGCGCCTCCTCTTGTGACAGCTTTTCATGTACCACCACATATCAATAGTAAACGTCTAATGAAGAAGAAAACATTTGACTATTAATATGTTGGTCCATTAAAAGATTTTACAACCTACAAAATACCTTGCTCCTTCTGGGATCAATATGGCTAATAACACCCTTTAATTAAGAAAATAAGACAAAATAATTGTATAATATACTTTTTTTATCATATACAGTATTTATGTATATATACATACACGCAGAGTTCCCTGCTGTGCTGTCTGTGATGTGGCCTCTAATGTAGGGGGCGTTACCAATGTGTTTTTGCCCCCCTCCATAAAGACACTGGGAGAGAACGGGCGTTGTAAATTGTAATTTTTGACTGTTAAAATATCTTATTTTCTTTTTAGACCGCAAACACGTTATTCACTAAGACAGTCAGCTGGCTTTCAATTTTCTTCAAAACAAGAGTCGTCTATAGATTTTGAAGTGCAGCGTACTGCAGGCTCGTATTTGTGTCAAATTCAGTTATGAGCACACATGCTTTTTGCCAGGATCCCATCGTGGCAGTGGGTGACCGTTCGTAACATGAATAGTGCCCACTTATTATGAGGTGCCGGTGCAAAGTTTGTAAGTAACTACTCGCCTATGCCTCACCTCTACTTCAATTGCAGTTTTGAATGCAAAGGCAGAGGTGGTCAGCAATGTGTGCTTTCAGTTCATTATATTTAAATCTTGCCTTTTATGCAGTACAAGTTACAAGTTGTGTTAACATTTTTGGAGTACATTTTTCCAATATCCTCATTACTTCTAGTCAGCACTTCATAAGATTTTCTCTCTTTTTTTCTGAAATGTTTGCGGGTTTCCTTCGTGGTGGAAATTTTATTTTCATAACTGGATTATTCGTTATACAATATATATATGATTTTAAGTGTTTTTTCTTCCACGTTCCCAAGGCATCCATAACTAATGTCTATTGGAGATGGAGCAAAATATCTTCCGGGTCCCCTCCATAAACTGCTCTCTATTCCTCAGAACTGTCACTATTATCGTTTGGAGGATGATGTTAGTTGTTTTATGGTAGGAGTGTTATGACAGATTTTTTTAATTGCATGTACAGACTACCTTCGTGAAACCGTTACAAGCGCCACGCCTTACTGCAGAGCTAGATGGGAGAAGCAGGATAGAAGGGGGCTGATGACTGATTCAGCCAACGTAATTATTCTATGGCTTGCTGATCTGAGCCCAGGATGCAGCCCTCTTGTGTGGAAGCACGTCTTCAAATCTTCCATGTTCTTCTTTTTTGAACCCGCCGGGGCATCACGAACCACTCTGACACAGTTAGGGTCAATTTCATTAATTGTGTGAGGGGTTATGATAGGCACTTTTGGTGCTTATGATGTTGCAGGGGACGGAGCTCTTAGGCTAGGCAGCCATTCACTCCGTAGTCGCGCATGCGCCTCTATTTAGTGCTTTCTAAAGCCGAGGGGAACCGAGCTCTCTAATTAGGCTGCCATTCCCTCTGCTGTCGCACATGCGCCTCCTCTTGTGACAGCTTTTCATGTACCACCACATATCAATAGTAAACGTCTAATGAAGAAGAAAACATTTGACTATTAATATGTTGGTCCATTAAAAGATTTTACAACCTACAAAATACCTTGCTCCTTCTGGGATCAATATGGCTAATAACACCCTTTAATTAAGAAAATAAGACAAAATAATTGTATAATATACTTTTTTTATCATATACAGTATTTATGTATATATACATACACGCAGAGTTCCCTGCTGTGCTGTCTGTGATGTGGCCTCTAATGTAGGGGGCGTTACCAATGTGTTTTTGCCCCCCTCCATAAAGACACTGGGAGAGAACGGGCGTTGTAAATTGTAATTTTTGACTGTTAAAATATCTTATTTTCTTTTTAGACCGCAAACACGTTATTCACTAAGACAGTCAGCTGGCTTTCAATTTTCTTCAAAACAAGAGTCGTCTATAGATTTTGAAGTGCAGCGTACTGCAGGCTCGTATTTGTGTCAAATTCAGTTATGAGCACACATGCTTTTTGCCAGGATCCCATCGTGGCAGTGGGTGACCGTTCGTAACATGAATAGTGCCCACTTATTATGAGGTGCCGGTGCAAAGTTTGTAAGTAACTACTCGCCTATGCCTCACCTCTACTTCAATTGCAGTTTTGAATGCAAAGGCAGAGGTGGTCAGCAATGTGTGCTTTCAGTTCATTATATTTAAATCTTGCCTTTTATGCAGTACAAGTTACAAGTTGTGTTAACATTTTTGGAGTACATTTTTCCAATATCCTCATTACTTCTAGTCAGCACTTCATAAGATTTTCTCTCTTTTTTTCTGAAATGTTTGCGGGTTTCCTTCGTGGTGGAAATTTTATTTTCATAACTGGATTATTCGTTATACAATATATATATGATTTTAAGTGTTTTTTCTTCCACGTTCCCAAGGCATCCATAACTAATGTCTATTGGAGATGGAGCAAAATATCTTCCGGGTCCCCTCCATAAACTGCTCTCTATTCCTCAGAACTGTCACTATTATCGTTTGGAGGATGATGTTAGTTGTTTTATGGTAGGAGTGTTATGACAGATTTTTTTAATTGCATGTACAGACTACCTTCGTGAAACCGTTACAAGCGCCACGCCTTACTGCAGAGCTAGATGGGAGAAGCAGGATAGAAGGGGGCTGATGACTGATTCAGCCAACGTAATTATTCTATGGCTTGCTGATCTGAGCCCAGGATGCAGCCCTCTTGTGTGGAAGCACGTCTTCAAATCTTCCATGTTCTTCTTTTTTGAACCCGCCGGGGCATCACGAACCACTCTGACACAGTTAGGGTCAATTTCTTTAATTGTGTGAGGGGTTATGATAGGCAATTTTGGTGCTTATGATGTTGCAGGGGACGGAGCTCTTAGGCTAGGCAGCCATTCACTCCGTAGTCGCGCATGCGCCTCTATTTAGTGCTTTCTAAAGCCGAGGGGAACCGAGCTCTCTAATTAGGCTGCCATTCCCTCTGCTGTCGCACATGCGCCTCCTCTTGTGACAGCTTTTCATGTACCACCACATATCAATAGTAAACGTCTAATGAAGAAGAAAACATTTGACTATTAATATGTTGGTCCATTAAAAGATTTTACAACCTACAAAATACCTTGCTCCTTCTGGGATCAATATGGCTAATAACACCCTTTAATTAAGAAAATAAGACAAAATAATTGTATAATATACTTTTTTTATCATATACAGTATTTATGTATATATACATACACGCAGAGTTCCCTGCTGTGCTGTCTGTGATGTGGCCTCTAATGTAGGGGGCGTTACCAATGTGTTTTTGCCCCCCTCCATAAAGACACTGGGAGAGAACGGGCGTTGTAAATTGTAATTTTTGACTGTTAAAATATCTTATTTTCTTTTTAGACCGCAAACACGTTATTCACTAAGACAGTCAGCTGGCTTTCAATTTTCTTCAAAACAAGAGTCGGTTATAGATTTTGAAGTGCAGCGTACTGCAGGCTCGTATTTGTGTCAAATTCAGTTATGAGCACACATGCTTTTTGCCAGGATCCCATCGTGGCAGTGGGTGACCGTTCGTAACATGAATAGTGCCCACTTATTATGAGGTGCCTGTGCAAAGTTTGTAAGTAACTACTCGCCTATGCCTCACCTCTACTTCAATTGCAGTTTTGAATGCAAAGGCAGAGGTGGTCAGCAATGTGTGCTTTCAGTTCATTATATTTAAATCTTGCCTTTTATGCAGTACAAGTTACAAGTTGTGTTAACATTTTTGGAGTACATTTTTCCAATATCCTCATTACTTCTAGTCAGCACTTCATAAGATTTTCTCTCTTTTTTTCTGAAATGTTTGCGGGTTTCCTTCGTGGTGGAAATTTTATTTTCATAACTGGATTATTCGTTATACAATATATATATGATTTTAAGTGTTTTTTCTTCCACGTTCCCAAGGCATCCATAACTAATGTCTATTGGAGATGGAGCAAAATATCTTCCGGGTCCCCTCCATAAACTGCTCTCTATTCCTCAGAACTGTCACTATTATCGTTTGGAGGATGATGTTAGTTGTTTTATGGTAGGAGTGTTATGACAGATTTTTTTAATTGCATGTACAGACTACCTTCGTGAAACCGTTACAAGCGCCACGCCTTACTGCAGAGCTAGATGGGAGAAGCAGGATAGAAGGGGGCTGATGACTGATTCAGCCAACGTAATTATTCTATGGCTTGCTGATCTGAGCCCAGGATGCAGCCCTCTTGTGTGGAAGCACGTCTTCAAATCTTCCATGTTCTTCTTTTTTGAACCCGCCGGGGCATCACGAACCACTCTGACACAGTTAGGGTCAATTTCTTTAATTGTGTGAGGGGTTATGATAGGCAATTTTGGTGCTTATGATGTTGCAGGGGACGGAGCTCTTAGGCTAGGCAGCCATTCACTCCGTAGTCGCGCATGCGCCTCTATTTAGTGCTTTCTAAAGCCGAGGGGAACCGAGCTCTCTAATTAGGCTGCCATTCCCTCTGCTGTCGCGCATGCGCCTCCTCTTGTGACAGCTTTTCATGTACCACCACATATCAATAGTAAACGTCTAATGAAGAAGAAAACATTTGACTATTAATATGTTGGTCCATTAAAAGATTTTACAACCTACAAAATACCTTGCTCCTTCTGGGATCAATATGGCTAATAACACCCTTTAATTAAGAAAATAAGACAAAATAATTGTATAATATACTTTTTTTATCATATACAGTATTTATGTATATATACATACACGCAGAGTTCCCTGCTGTGCTGTCTGTGATGTGGCCTCTAATGTAGGGGGCGTTACCAATGTGTTTTTGCCCCCCTCCATAAAGACACTGGGAGAGAACGGGCGTTGTAAATTGTAATTTTTGACTGTTAAAATATCTTATTTTCTTTTTAGACCGCAAACACGTTATTCACTAAGACAGTCAGCTGGCTTTCAATTTTCTTCAAAACAAGAGTCGTCTATAGATTTTGAAGTGCAGCGTACTGCAGGCTCGTATTTGTGTCAAATTCAGTTATGAGCACACATGCTTTTTGCCAGGATCCCATCGTGGCAGTGGGTGACCGTTCGTAACATGAATAGTGCCCACTTATTATGAGGTGCCTGTGCAAAGTTTGTAAGTAACTACTCGCCTATGCCTCACCTCTACTTCAATTGCAGTTTTGAATGCAAAGGCAGAGGTGGTCAGCAATGTGTGCTTTCAGTTCATTATATTTAAATCTTGCCTTTTATGCAGTACAAGTTACAAGTTGTGTTAACATTTTTGGAGTACATTTTTCCAATATCCTCATTACTTCTAGTCAGCACTTCATAAGATTTTCTCTCTTTTTTTCTGAAATGTTTGCGGGTTTCCTTCGTGGTGGAAATTTTATTTTCATAACTGGATTATTCGTTATACAATATATATATGATTTTAAGTGTTTTTTCTTCCACGTTCCCAAGGCATCCATAACTAATGTCTATTGGAGATGGAGCAAAATATCTTCCGGGTCCCCTCCATAAACTGCTCTCTATTCCTCAGAACTGTCACTATTATCGTTTGGAGGATGATGTTAGTTTTTTTATGGTAGGAGTGTTATGACAGATTTTTTTAATTGCATGTACAGACTACCTTCGTGAAACCGTTACAAGCGCCACGCCTTACTGCAGAGCTAGATGGGAGAAGCAGGATAGAAGGGAGCTGATGACTGATTCAGCCAACGTAATTATTCTATGGCTTGCTGATCTCAGCCCTCTTGTGTGGAAGCACGTCTTCAAATCTTCCATGTTCTTCTTTTTTGAACCCGCCGGGGCATCACGAACCACTCTGACACAGGGTCAATTTCTTTAATTGTGTGAGGGGTTATGATAGGCAATTTTGGTGCTTATGATGTTGCAGGGGACAGAGCTCTTAGGCTAGGCAGCCATTCACTCCGTAGTCGCGCATGCGCCTCTGTTTAGTGCTTTCTAAAGCCGAGGGGAACCGAGCTCTCTAATTAGGCTGCCATTCCCTCTGCTGTCGCGCATGCGCCTCCTCTTGTGACAGCTTTTCATGTACCACCACATATCAATAGTAAACGTCTAATGAAGAAGAAAACATTTGACTATTAATATGTTGGTCCATTAAAAGATTTTACAACCTACAAAATACCTTGCTCCTTCTGGGCTCAATATGGCTAATAACACCCTTTAATTAAGAAAATAAGACAAAATAATTGTATAATATACTTTTTTTATCATATACAGTATTTATGTATATATACATACACGCAGAGTTCCCTGCTGTGCTGTCTGTGATGTGGCCTCTAATGTAGGGGGCGTTACTAATGTGTTTTTGCCCCCCTCCATAAAGACACTGGGAGAGAACGGGCGTTGTAAATTGTAATTTTTGACTGTTAAAATATCTTATTTTCTTTTTAGACCGCAAACACGTTATTCACTAAGACAGTCAGCTGGCTTTCAATTTTCTTCAAAACAAGAGTCGTCTATAGATTTTGAAGTGCAGCGTACTGCAGGCTCGTATTTGTGTCAAATTCAGTTATGAGCACACATGCTTTTTGCCAGGATCCCATCGTGGCAGTGGGTGACCGTTCGTAACATGAATAGTGCCCACTTATTATGAGGTGCCTGTGCAAAGTTTGTAAGTAACTACTCGCCTATGCCTCACCTCTACTTCAATTGCAGTTTTGAATGCAAAGGCAGAGGTGGTCAGCAATGTGTGCTTTCAGTTCATTATATTTAAATCTTGCCTTTTATGCAGTACAAGTTACAAGTTGTGTTAACATTTTTGGAGTACATTTTTCCAATATCCTCATTACTTCTAGTCAGCACTTCATAAGATTTTCTCTCTTTTTTTCTGAAATGTTTGCGGGTTTCCTTCGTGGTGGAAATTTTATTTTCATAACTGGATTATTCGTTATACAATATATATATGATTTTAAGTGTTTTTTCTTCCACGTTCCCAAGGCATCCATAACTAATGTCTATTGGAAATGGAGCAAAATATCTTCCGGGTCCCCTCCATAAACTGCTCTCTATTCCTCAGAACTGTCACTATTATCGTTTGGAGGATGATGTTAGTTGTTTTATGGTAGGAGTGTTATGACAGATTTTTTTAATTGCATGTACAGACTACCTTCGTGAAACCGTTACAAGCGCCACGCCTTACTGCAGAGCTAGATGGGAGAAGCAGGATAGAAGGGGGCTGATGACTGATTCAGCCAACGTAATTATTCTATGGCTTGCTGATCTGAGCCCAGGATGCAGCCCTCTTGTGTGGAAGCACGTCTTCAAATCTTCCATGTTCTTCTTTTTTGAACCCGCCGGGCCATCACGAACCACTCTGACACAGTTAGGGTCAATTTCTTTAATTGTGTGAGGGGTTATGATAGGCAATTTTGGTGCTTATGATGTTGCAGGGGACGGAGCTCTTAGGCTAGGCAGCCATTCACTCTGTAGTCGCGCATGCGCCTCTGTTTAGTGCTTTCTAAAGCCGAGGGGAACCGAGCTCTCTAATTAGGCTGCCATTCCCTCTGCTGTCGCGCATGCGCCTCCTCTTGTGACAGCTTTTCATGTACCACCACATATCAATAATAAACGTCTAATGAAGAAGAAAACATTTGACTATTAATATGTTGGTCCATTAAAAGATTTTACAACCTACAAAATACCTTGCTCCTTCTGGGATCAATATGGCTAATAACACCCTTTAATTAAGAAAATAAGACAAAATAA
Organism: Ascaphus truei; assembly: GCF_040206685.1. NCBI lineage: Eukaryota > Metazoa > Chordata > Amphibia > Anura > Ascaphidae > Ascaphus > Ascaphus truei. The sequence continues at coordinate 106,265 of NW_027457216.1, read as the reverse complement.
TTGTATAATATACTTTTTTTATTATATACAGTATGTATGTATATATACATACACGCAGAGTTCCCTGCTGTGCTGTCTGTGATGTGGCCTCTCATGTAGGGGGCGTTACCAATGTGTTTTTGCCCCCCTCCATAAATACGCTGGGAGAGAACGGGCGTTGTAAATTGTAATTTTTGACTGTTAAAATATCTTATTTTCTTTTTAGAGAATGGCAGCCAGACCGCAAACACGTTATTCACTAAGACAGTCAGCTGGCTTTCAATTTTCTTCAAAACAAGAGTCGTCTATAGATTTTGAAGTGCAGCGTACTGCAGGCTCGTATTTGTGTCAAATTCAGTTATGAGCACACATGCTTTTTGCCAGGATCCCATCGTGGCAGTGGGTGACCGTTCGTAACATGAATAGTGCCAACTTATTATGAGGTGCCTGTGCAAAGTTTGTAAGTAACTACTCGCCTATGCCTCACCTCTACTTCAAATGCAGTTTTGAATGCAAAGGCAGAGGTGGTCAGCAATGTGTGCTTTCAGTTCATTATATTTAAATCTTGCCTTTTATGCAGTACAAGTTACAAGTTGTGTTAACATTTTTGGAGTACATTTTTCCAATATCCTCATTAATTCTAGTCAGCACTTCATAAGATTGTCTCTCTTTTTTTCTGAAATGTTTGCGGGTTTCCTTCGTGGTGGAAATTTTATTTTCATAACTGGATTATTCGTTATACAATATATATATGATTTTAAGTGTTTTTTCTTCCACGTTCCCAAGGCATCCATAACTAATGTCTATTGGAAATGGAGCAAAATATCTTCCGGGTCCCCTCCATAAACTGCTCTCTATTCCTCAGAACTGTCACTATTATCGTTTGGAGGATGATGTTAGTTGTTTTATGGTAGGAGTGTTATGACAGATTTTTTTAATTGCATGTACAGACTACCTTCGTGAAACCGTTACAAGCGCCACGCCTTACTGCAGAGCTAGATGGGAGAAGCAGGATAGAAGGGGGCTGATCACTGATTCAGCCAACGTAATTATTCTATGGCTTGCTGATCTGAGCCCAGGATGCAGCCCTCTTGTGTGGAAGCACGTCTTCAAATCTTCCATGTTCTTCTTTTTTGAACCCGCCGGGGCATCACGAACCACTCTGACACAGTTAGGGTCAATTTCTTTAATTGTGTGAGGGGTTATGATAGGCAATTTTGGTGCTTATGATGCTGCAGGGGACGGAGCTCTTAGGCTAGGCAGCCATTCACTCCGTAGTCGCGCATGCGCCTCTATTTAGTGCTTTCTAAAGCCGAGGGGAACCGAGCTCTCTAATTAGGCTGCCATTCCCTCTGCTGTCGCGCATGCGCCTCCTCTTGTGACAGCTTTTCATGTACCACCACATATCAATAGTAAACGTCTAATGAAGAAGAAAACATTTGACTATTAATATGTTGGTCCATTAAAAGATTTTACAACCTACAAAATACCTTGCTCCTTCTGGGATCAATATGGCTAATAACACCCTTTAATTAAGAAAATAAGACAAAATAATTGTATAATATACTTTTTTTATCATATACAGTATGTATGTATATATACATACACGCAGAGTTCCCTGCTGTGCTGTCTGTGATGTGGCCTCTAATGTAGGGGGCGTTACCAATGTGTTTTTGCCCCCCTCCATAAATACGCTGGGAGAGAACGGGCGTTGTAAATTGTAATTTTTGACTGTTAAAATATCTTATTTTCTTTTTAGAGAATGGCAGCCAGACCGCAAACACGTTATTCACTAAGACAGTCAGCTGGCTTTCAATTTTCTTCAAAACAAGAGTCGTCTATAGATTTTGAAGTGCAGCGTACTGCAGGCTCGTATTTGTGTCAAATTCAGTTATGAGCACACATGCTTTTTGCCAGGATCCCATCGTGGCAGTGGGTGACCATTCGTAACATGAATAGTGCCAACTTATTATGAGGTGCCTGTGCAAAGTTTGTAAGTAACTACTCGCCTATGCCTCACCTCTACTTCAATTGCAGTTTTGAATGCAAAGGCAGAGGTGGTCAGCAATGTGTGCTTTCAGTTCATTATATTTAAATCTTGCCTTTTATGCAGTACAAGTTACAAGTTGTGTTAACATTTTTGGAGTACATTTTTCCAATATCCTCATTACTTCTAGTCAGCACTTCATAAGATTTTCTCTCTTTTTTTCTGAAATGTTTGCGGGTTTCCTTCGTGGTGGAAATTTTATTTTCATAACTGGATTATTCGTTATACAATATATATATGATTTTAAGTGTTTTTTCTTCCACGTTCCCAAGGCATCCATAACTAATGTCTATTGGAGATGGAGCAAAATATCTTCCGGGTCCCCTCCATAAACTGCTCTCTATTCCTCAGAACTGTCACTATTATCGTTTGGAGGATGATGTTAGTTGTTTTATGGTAGGAGTGTTATGACAGATTTTTTTAATTGCATGTACAGACTACCTTCGTGAAACCGTTACAAGCGCCACGCCTTACTGCAGAGCTAGATGGGAGAAGCAGGATAGAAGGGGGCTGATGACTGATTCAGCCAACGTAATTATTCTATGGCTTGCTGATCTGAGCCCAGGATGCAGCCCTCTTGTGTGGAAGCACGTCTTCAAATCTTCCATGTTCTTCTTTTTTGAACCCGCCGGGGCATCACGAACCACTCTGACACAGGGTCAATTTCTTTAATTGTGTGAGGGGTTATGATAGGCAATTTTGGTGCTTATGATGTTGCAGGGGACGGAGCTCTTAGGCTAGGCAGCCATTCACTCCGTAGTCGCGCATGCGCCTCTGTTTAGTGCTTTCTAAAGCCGAGGGGAACCGAGCTCTCTAATTAGGCTGCCATTCCCTCTGCTGTCGCGCATGCGCCTCCTCTTGTGACAGCTTTTCATGTACCACCACATATCAATAGTAAACGTCTAATGAAGAAGAAAACATTTGACTATTAATATGTTGGTCCATTAAAAGATTTTACAACCTACAAAATACCTTGCTCCTTCTGGGATCAATATGGCTAATAACACCCTTTAATTAAGAAAATAAGACAAAATAATTGTATAATATACTTTTTTTATCATATACAGTATTTATGTATATATACATACACGCAGAGTTCCCTGCTGTGCTGTCTGTGATGTGGCCTCTAATGTAGGGGGCGTTACCAATGTGTTTTTGCCCCCCTCCATAAAGACACTGGGAGAGAACGGGCGTTGTAAATTGTAATTTTTGACTGTTAAAATATCTTATTTTCTTTTTAGAGAATGGCAGCCAGACCGCAAACACGTTATTCACTAAGACAGTCAGCTGGCTTTCAATTTTCTTCAAAACAAGAGTCGTCTATAGATTTTGAAGTGCAGCGTACTGCAGGCTCGTATTTGTGTCAAATTCAGTTATGAGCACACATGCTTTTTGCCAGGATCCCATCGTGGCAGTGGGTGACCGTTCGTAACATGAATAGTGCCAACTTATTATGAGGTGCCTGTGCAAAGTTTGTAAGTAACTACTCGCCTATGCCTCACCTCTACTTCAATTGCAGTTTTGAATGCAAAGGCAGAGGTGGTCAGCAATGTGTGCTTTCAGTTCATTATATTTAAATCTTGCCTTTTATGCAGTACAAGTTACAAGTTGTGTTAACATTTTTGGAGTACATTTTTCCAATATCCTCATTACTTCTAGTCAGCACTTCATAAGATTTTCTCTCTTTTTTTCTGAAATGTTTGCGGGTTTCCTTCGTGGTGGAAATTTTATTTTCATAACTGGATTATTCGTTATACAATATATATATGATTTTAAGTGTTTTTTCTTCCACGTTCCCAAGGCATCCATAACTAATGTCTATTGGAGATGGAGCAAAATATCTTCCGGGTCCCCTCCATAAACTGCTCTCTATTCCTCAGAACTGTCACTATTATCGTTTGGAGGATGATGTTAGTTTTTTTATGGTAGGAGTGTTATGACAGATTTTTTTAATTGCATGTACAGACTACCTTCGTGAAACCGTTACAAGCGCCACGCCTTACTGCAGAGCTAGATGGGAGAAGCAGGATAGAAGGGGGCTGATGACTGATTCAGCCAACGTAATTATTCTATGGCTTGCTGATCTGAGCCCAGGATGCAGCCCTCTTGTGTGGAAGCACGTCTTCAAATCTTCCATGTTCTTCTTTTTTGAACCCGCCGGGGCATCACGAACCACTCTGACACAGGGTCAATTTCTTTAATTGTGTGAGGGGTTATGATAGGCAATTTTGGTGCTTATGATGTTGCAGGGGACAGAGCTCTTAGGCTAGGCAGCCATTCACTCCGTAGTCGCGCATGCGCCTCTGTTTAGTGCTTTCTAAAGCCGAGGGGAACCGAGCTCTCTAATTAGGCTGCCATTCCCTCTGCTGTCGCGCATGCGCCTCCTCTTGTGACAGCTTTTCATGTACCACCACATATCAATAGTAAACGTCTAATGAAGAAGAAAACATTTGACTATTAATATGTTGGTCCATTAAAAGATTTTACAACCTACAAAATACCTTGCTCCTTCTGGGATCAATATGGCTAATAACACCCTTTAATTAAGAAAATAAGACAAAATAATTGTATAATATACTTTTTTTATCATATACAGTATTTATGTATATATACATACACGCAGAGTTCCCTGCTGTGCTGTCTGTGATGTGGCCTCTAATGTAGGGGGCGTTACTAATGTGTTTTTGCCCCCCTCCATAAAGACACTGGGAGAGAACGGGCGTTGTAAATTGTAATTTTTGACTGTTAAAATATCTTATTTTCTTTTTAGACCGCAAACACGTTATTCACTAAGACAGTCAGCTGGCTTTCAATTTTCTTCAAAACAAGAGTCGTCTATAGATTTTGAAGTGCAGCGTACTGCAGGCTCGTATTTGTGTCAAATTCAGTTATGAGCACACATGCTTTTTGCCAGGATCCCATCGTGGCAGTGGGTGACCGTTCGTAACATGAATAGTGCCCACTTATTATGAGGTGCCTGTGCAAAGTTTGTAAGTAACTACTCGCCTATGCCTCACCTCTACTTCAATTGCAGTTTTGAATGCAAAGGCAGAGGTGGTCAGCAATGTGTGCTTTCAGTTCATTATATTTAAATCTTGCCTTTTATGCAGTACAAGTTACAAGTTGTGTTAACATTTTTGGAGTACATTTTTCCAATATCCTCATTACTTCTAGTCAGCACTTCATAAGATTTTCTCTCTTTTTTTCTGAAATGTTTGCGGGTTTCCTTCGTGGTGGAAATTTTATTTTCATAACTGGATTATTCGTTATACAATATATATATGATTTTAAGTGTTTTTTCTTCCACGTTCCCAAGGCATCCATAACTAATGTCTATTGGAAATGGAGCAAAATATCTTCCGGGTCCCCTCCATAAACTGCTCTCTATTCCTCAGAACTGTCACTATTATCGTTTGGAGGATGATGTTAGTTGTTTTATGGTAGGAGTGTTATGACAGATTTTTTTAATTGCATGTACAGACTACCTTCGTGAAACCGTTACAAGCGCCACGCCTTACTGCAGAGCTAGATGGGAGAAGCAGGATAGAAGGGGGCTGATGACTGATTCAGCCAACGTAATTATTCTATGGCTTGCTGATCTGAGCCCAGGATGCAGCCCTCTTGTGTGGAAGCACGTCTTCAAATCTTCCATGTTCTTCTTTTTTGAACCCGCCGGGGCATCACGAACCACTCTGACACAGTTAGGGTCAATTTCTTTAATTGTGTGAGGGGTTATGATAGGCAATTTTGGTGCTTATGATGTTGCAGGGGACGGAGCTCTTAGGCTAGGCAGCCATTCACTCTGTAGTCGCGCATGCGCCTCTGTTTAGTGCTTTCTAAAGCCGAGGGGAACCGAGCTCTCTAATTAGGCTGCCATTCCCTCTGCTGTCGCGCATGCGCCTCCTCTTGTGACAGCTTTTCATGTACCACCACATATCAATAATAAACGTCTAATGAAGAAGAAAACATTTGACTATTAATATGTTGGTCCATTAAAAGATTTTACAACCTACAAAATACCTTGCTCCTTCTGGGATCAATATGGCTAATAACACCCTTTAATTAAGAAAATAAGACAAAATAATTGTATAATATACTTTTTTTATTATATACAGTATGTATGTATATATACATACACGCAGAGTTCCCTGCTGTGCTGTCTGTGATGTGGCCTCTCATGTAGGGGGCGTTACCAATGTGTTTTTGCCCCCCTCCATAAATACGCTGGGAGAGAACGGGCGTTGTAAATTGTAATTTTTGACTGTTAAAATATCTTATTTTCTTTTTAGAGAATGGCAGCCAGACCGCAAACACGTTATTCACTAAGACAGTCAGCTGGCTTTCAATTTTCTTCAAAACAAGAGTCGTCTATAGATTTTGAAGTGCAGCGTACTGCAGGCTCGTATTTGTGTCAAATTCAGTTATGAGCACACATGCTTTTTGCAAGGATCCCATCGTGGCAGTGGGTGACCGTTCGTAACATGAATAGTGCCAACTTATTATGAGGTGCCTGTGCAAAGTTTGTAAGTAACTACTCGCCTATGCCTCACCTCTACTTCAAATGCAGTTTTGAATGCAAAGGCAGAGGTGGTCAGCAATGTGTGCTTTCAGTTCATTATATTTAAATCTTGCCTTTTATGCAGTACAAGTTACAAGTTGTGTTAACATTTTTGGAGTACATTTTTCCAATATCCTCATTAATTCTAGTCAGCACTTCATAAGATTGTCTCTCTTTTTTTCTGAAATGTTTGCGGGTTTCCTTCGTGGTGGAAATTTTATTTTCATAACTGGATTATTCGTTATACAATATATATATGATTTTAAGTGTTTTTTCTTCCACGTTCCCAAGGCATCCATAACTAATGTCTATTGGAAATGGAGCAAAATATCTTCCGGGTCCCCTCCATAAACTGCTCTCTATTCCTCAGAACTGTCACTATTATCGTTTGGAGGATGATGTTAGTTGTTTTATGGTAGGAGTGTTATGACAGATTTTTTTAATTGCATGTACAGACTACCTTCGTGAAACCGTTACAAGCGCCACGCCTTACTGCAGAGCTAGATGGGAGAAGCAGGATAGAAGGGGGCTGATCACTGATTCAGCCAACGTAATTATTCTATGGCTTGCTGATCTGAGCCCAGGATGCAGCCCTCTTGTGTGGAAGCACGTCTTCAAATCTTCCATGTTCTTCTTTTTTGAACCCGCCGGGGCATCACGAACCACTCTGACACAGTTAGGGTCAATTTCTTTAATTGTGTGAGGGGTTATGATAGGCAATTTTGGTGCTTATGATGCTGCAGGGGACGGAGCTCTTAGGCTAAGCAGCTATTCACTCCGTAGTCGCGCATGCGCCTCTGTTTAGTGCTTTCTAAAGCCGAGGGGAACCGAGCTCTCTAATTAGGCTGCCATTCCCTCTGCTGTCGCGCTTGCGCCTCCTCTTGTGACAGCTTTTCATGTACCACCACATATCAATAGTAAACGTCTAATGAAGAAGAAAACATTTGACTATTAATATGTTGGTCCATTAAAAGATTTTTCAACCTACAAAATACCTTGCTCCTTCTGGGATCAATATGGCTAATAACACCCTTTAATTAAGAAAATAAGACAAAATAATTGTATAATATACTTTTTTTATCATATACAGTATGTATGTATATATACATACACGCAGAGTTCCCTGCTGTGCTGTCTGTGATGTGGCCTCTAATGTAGGGGGCGTTACCAATGTGTTTTTGCCCCCCTCCATAAAGACACTGGGAGAGAACGGGCGTTGTAAATTGTAATTTTTGACTGTTAAAATATCTTATTTTCTTTTTAGACCGCAAACACGTTATTCACTAAGACAGTCAGCTGGCTTTCAATTTTCTTCAAAACAAGAGTCGTCTATAGATTTTGAAGTGCAGCGTACTGCAGGCTCGTATTTGTGTCAAATTTAGTTATGAGCACACATGCTTTTTGCCAGGATCCCATCGTGGCAGTGGGTGACCGTTCGTAACATGAATAGTGCCCACTTATTATGAGGTGCCTGTGCAAAATTTGTAAGTAACTACTCGCCTATGCCTCACCTCTACTTCAATTGCAGTTTTGAATGCAAAGGCAGAGGTGGTCAGCAATGTGTGCTTTCAGTTCATTATATTTAAATCTTGCCTTTTATGCAGTACAAGTTACAAGTTGTGTTAACATTTTTGGAGTACATTTTTCCAATATCCTCATTAATTCTAGTCAGCACTTCATAAGATTGTCTCTCTTTTTTTCTGAAATGTTTGCGGGTTTCCTTCGTGGTGGAAATTTTATTTTCATAACTGGATTATTCGTTATACAATATATATATGATTTTAAGTGTTTTTTCTTCCACGTTCCCAAGGCATCCATAACTAATGTCTATTGGAAATGGAGCAAAATATCTTCCGGGTCCCCTCCATAAACTGCTCTCTATTCCTCAGAACTGTCACTATTATCGTTTGGAGGATGATGTTAGTTGTTTTATGGTAGGAGTGTTATGACAGATTTTTTTAATTGCATGTACAGACTACCTTCGTGAAACCGTTACAAGCGCCACGCCTTACTGCAGAGCTAGATGGGAGAAGCAGGATAGAAGGGGGCTGATGACTGATTCAGCCAACGTAATTATTCTATGGCTTGCTGATCTGAGCCCAGGATGCAGCCCTCTTGTGTGGAAGCACGTCTTCAAATCTTCCATGTTCTTCTTTTTTGAACCCGCCGGGGCATCACGAACCACTCTGACACAGTTAGGGTCAATTTCTTTAATTGTGTGAGGGGTTATGATAGGCAATTTTGGTGCTTATGATGTTGCAGGGGACGGAGCTCTTAGGCTAGGCAGCCATTCACTCTGTAGTCGCGCATGCGCCTCTGTTTAGTGCTTTCTAAAGCCGAGGGGAACCGAGCTCTCTAATTAGGCTGCCATTCCCTCTGCTGTCGCGCATGCGCCTCCTCTTGTGACAGCTTTTCATGTACCACCACATATCAATAGTAAACGTCTAATGAAGAAGAAAACATTTGACTATTAATATGTTGGTCCATTAAAAGATTTTACAACCTACAAAATACCTTGCTCCTTCTGGGATCAATATGGCTAATAACACCCTTTAATTAAGAAAATAAGACAAAATAATTGTATAATATACTTTTTTTATCATATACAGTATGTATGTATATATACATACACGCAGAGTTCCCTGCTGTGCTGTCTGTGATGTGGCCTCTAATGTAGGGGGCGTTACCAATGTGTTTTTGCCCCCCTCCATAAATACGCTGGGAGAGAACGGGCGTTGTAAATTGTAATTTTTGACTGTTAAAATATCTTATTTTCTTTTTAGAGAATGGCAGCCAGACCGCAAACACGTTATTCACTAAGACAGTCAGCTGGCTTTCAATTTTCTTCAAAACAAGAGTCGTCTATAGATTTTGAAGTGCAGCGTACTGCAGGCTCGTATTTGTGTCAAATTCAGTTATGAGCACACATGCTTTTTGCCAGGATCCCATCGTGGCAGTGGGTGACCATTCGTAACATGAATAGTGCCAACTTATTATGAGGTGCCTGTGCAAAGTTTGTAAGTAACTACTCGCCTATGCCTCACCTCTACTTCAATTGCAGTTTTGAATGCAAAGGCAGAGGTGGTCAGCAATGTGTGCTTTCAGTTCATTATATTTAAATCTTGCCTTTTATGCAGTACAAGTTACAAGTTGTGTTAACATTTTTGGAGTACATTTTTCCAATATCCTCATTACTTCTAGTCAGCACTTCATAAGATTTTCTCTCTTTTTTTCTGAAATGTTTGCGGGTTTCCTTCGTGGTGGAAATTTTATTTTCATAACTGGATTATTCGTTATACAATATATATATGATTTTAAGTGTTTTTTCTTCCACGTTCCCAAGGCATCCATAACTAATGTCTATTGGAGATGGAGCAAAATATCTTCCGGGTCCCCTCCATAAACTGCTCTCTATTCCTCAGAACTGTCACTATTATCGTTTGGAGGATGATGTTAGTTGTTTTATGGTAGGAGTGTTATGACAGATTTTTTTAATTGCATGTACAGACTACCTTCGTGAAACCGTTACAAGCGCCACGCCTTACTGCAGAGCTAGATGGGAGAAGCAGGATAGAAGGGGGCTGATGACTGATTCAGCCAACGTAATTATTCTATGGCTTGCTGATCTGAGCCCAGGATGCAGCCCTCTTGTGTGGAAGCACGTCTTCAAATCTTCCATGTTCTTCTTTTTTGAACCCGCCGGGGCATCACGAACCACTCTGACACAGGGTCAATTTCTTTAATTGTGTGAGGGGTTATGATAGGCAATTTTGGTGCTTATGATGTTGCAGGGGACGGAGCTCTTAGGCTAGGCAGCCATTCACTCCGTAGTCGCGCATGCGCCTCTGTTTAGTGCTTTCTAAAGCCGAGGGGAACCGAGCTCTCTAATTAGGCTGCCATTCCCTCTGCTGTCGCGCATGCGCCTCCTCTTGTGACAGCTTTTCATGTACCACCACATATCAATAGTAAACGTCTAATGAAGAAGAAAACATTTGACTATTAATATGTTGGTCCATTAAAAGATTTTACAACCTACAAAATACCTTGCTCCTTCTGGGATCAATATGGCTAATAACACCCTTTAATTAAGAAAATAAGACAAAATAATTGTATAATATACTTTTTTTATCATATACAGTATTTATGTATATATACATACACGCAGAGTTCCCTGCTGTGCTGTCTGTGATGTGGCCTCTAATGTAGGGGGCGTTACCAATGTGTTTTTGCCCCCCTCCATAAAGACACTGGGAGAGAACGGGCGTTGTAAATTGTAATTTTTGACTGTTAAAATATCTTATTTTCTTTTTAGAGAATGGCAGCCAGACCGCAAACACGTTATTCACTAAGACAGTCAGCTGGCTTTCAATTTTCTTCAAAACAAGAGTCGTCTATAGATTTTGAAGTGCAGCGTACTGCAGGCTCGTATTTGTGTCAAATTCAGTTATGAGCACACATGCTTTTTGCCAGGATCCCATCGTGGCAGTGGGTGACCGTTCGTAACATGAATAGTGCCCACTTATTATGAGGTGCCTGTGCAAAGTTTGTAAGTAACTACTCGCCTATGCCTCACCTCTACTTCAATTGCAGTTTTGAATGCAAAGGCAGAGGTGGTCAGCAATGTGTGCTTTCAGTTCATTATATTTAAATCTTGCCTTTTATGCAGTACAAGTTACAAGTTGTGTTAACATTTTTGGAGTACATTTTTCCAATATCCTCATTACTTCTAGTCAGCACTTCATAAGATTTTCTCTCTTTTTTTCTGAAATGTTTGCGGGTTTCCTTCGTGGTGGAAATTTTATTTTCATAACTGGATTATTCGTTATACAATATATATATGATTTTAAGTGTTTTTTCTTCCACGTTCCCAAGGCATCCATAACTAATGTCTATTGGAAATGGAGCAAAATATCTTCCGGGTCCCCTCCATAAACTGCTCTCTATTCCTCAGAACTGTCACTATTATCGTTTGGAGGATGATGTTAGTTGTTTTATGGTAGGAGTGTTATGACAGATTTTTTTAATTGCATGTACAGACTACCTTCGTGAAACCGTTACAAGCGCCACGCCTTACTGCAGAGCTAGATGGGAGAAGCAGGATAGAAGGGGGCTGATGACTGATTCAGCCAACGTAATTATTCTATGGCTTGCTGATCTGAGCCCAGGATGCAGCCCTCTTGTGTGGAAGCACGTCTTCAAATCTTCCATGTTCTTCTTTTTTGAACCCGCCGGGCCATCACGAACCACTCTGACACAGTTAGGGTCAATTTCTTTAATTGTGTGAGGGGTTATGATAGGCAATTTTGGTGCTTATGATGTTGCAGGGGACGGAGCTCTTAGGCTAGGCAGCCATTCACTCTGTAGTCGCGCATGCGCCTCTGTTTAGTGCTTTCTAAAGCCGAGGGGAACCGAGCTCTCTAATTAGGCTGCCATTCCCTCTGCTGTCGCGCATGCGCCTCCTCTTGTGACAGCTTTTCATGTACCACCACATATCAATAATAAACGTCTAATGAAGAAGAAAACATTTGACTATTAATATGTTGGTCCATTAAAAGATTTTACAACCTACAAAATACCTTGCTCCTTCTGGGATCAATATGGCTAATAACACCCTTTAATTAAGAAAATAAGACAAAATAATTGTATAATATACTTTTTTTATTATATACAGTATGTATGTATATATACATACACGCAGAGTTCCCTGCTGTGCTGTCTGTGATGTGGCCTCTCATGTAGGGGGCGTTACCAATGTGTTTTTGCCCCCCTCCATAAATACGCTGGGAGAGAACGGGCGTTGTAAATTGTAATTTTTGACTGTTAAAATATCTTATTTTCTTTTTAGAGAATGGCAGCCAGACCGCAAACACGTTATTCACTAAGACAGTCAGCTGGCTTTCAATTTTCTTCAAAACAAGAGTCGTCTATAGATTTTGAAGTGCAGCGTACTGCAGGCTCGTATTTGTGTCAAATTCAGTTATGAGCACACATGCTTTTTGCCAGGATCCCATCGTGGCAGTGGGTGACCGTTCGTAACATGAATAGTGCCAACTTATTATGAGGTGCCTGTGCAAAGTTTGTAAGTAACTACTCGCCTATGCCTCACCTCTACTTCAAATGCAGTTTTGAATGCAAAGGCAGAGGTGGTCAGCAATGTGTGCTTTCAGTTCATTATATTTAAATCTTGCCTTTTATGCAGTACAAGTTACAAGTTGTGTTAACATTTTTGGAGTACATTTTTCCAATATCCTCATTAATTCTAGTCAGCACTTCATAAGATTGTCTCTCTTTTTTTCTGAAATGTTTGCGGGTTTCCTTCGTGGTGGAAATTTTATTTTCATAACTGGATTATTCGTTATACAATATATATATGATTTTAAGTGTTTTTTCTTCCACGTTCCCAAGGCATCCATAACTAATGTCTATTGGAAATGGAGCAAAATATCTTCCGGGTCCCCTCCATAAACTGCTCTCTATTCCTCAGAACTGTCACTATTATCGTTTGGAGGATGATGTTAGTTGTTTTATGGTAGGAGTGTTATGACAGATTTTTTTAATTGCATGTACAGACTACCTTCGTGAAACCGTTACAAGCGCCACGCCTTACTGCAGAGCTAGATGGGAGAAGCAGGATAGAAGGGGGCTGATCACTGATTCAGCCAACGTAATTATTCTATGGCTTGCTGATCTGAGCCCAGGATGCAGCCCTCTTGTGTGGAAGCACGTCTTCAAATCTTCCATGTTCTTCTTTTTTGAACCCGCCGGGGCATCACGAACCACTCTGACACAGTTAGGGTCAATTTCTTTAATTGTGTGAGGGGTTATGATAGGCAATTTTGGTGCTTATGATGCTGCAGGGGACGGAGCTCTTAGGCTAAGCAGCTATTCACTCCGTAGTCGCGCATGCGCCTCTGTTTAGTGCTTTCTAAAGCCGAGGGGAACCGAGCTCTCTAATTAGGCTGCCATTCCCTCTGCTGTCGCGCTTGCGCCTCCTCTTGTGACAGCTTTTCATGTACCACCACATATCAATAGTAAACGTCTAATGAAGAAGAAAACATTTGACTATTAATATGTTGGTCCATTAAAAGATTTTTCAACCTACAAAATACCTTGCTCCTTCTGGGATCAATATGGCTAATAACACCCTTTAATTAAGAAAATAAGACAAAATAATTGTATAATATACTTTTTTTATCATATACAGTATGTATGTATATATACATACACGCAGAGTTCCCTGCTGTGCTGTCTGTGATGTGGCCTCTAATGTAGGGGGCGTTACCAATGTGTTTTTGCCCCCCTCCATAAAGACACTGGGAGAGAACGGGCGTTGTAAATTGTAATTTTTGACTGTTAAAATATCTTATTTTCTTTTTAGACCGCAAACACGTTATTCACTAAGACAGTCAGCTGGCTTTCAATTTTCTTCAAAACAAGAGTCGTCTATAGATTTTGAAGTGCAGCGTACTGCAGGCTCGTATTTGTGTCAAATTTAGTTATGAGCACACATGCTTTTTGCCAGGATCCCATCGTGGCAGTGGGTGACCGTTCGTAACATGAATAGTGCCCACTTATTATGAGGTGCCTGTGCAAAATTTGTAAGTAACTACTCGCCTATGCCTCACCTCTACTTCAATTGCAGTTTTGAATGCAAAGGCAGAGGTGGTCAGCAATGTGTGCTTTCAGTTCATTATATTTAAATCTTGCCTTTTATGCAGTACAAGTTACAAGTTGTGTTAACATTTTTGGAGTACATTTTTCCAATATCCTCATTAATTCTAGTCAGCACTTCATAAGATTGTCTCTCTTTTTTTCTGAAATGTTTGCGGGTTTCCTTCGTGGTGGAAATTTTATTTTCATAACTGGATTATTCGTTATACAATATATATATGATTTTAAGTGTTTTTTCTTCCACGTTCCCAAGGCATCCATAACTAATGTCTATTGGAAATGGAGCAAAATATCTTCCGGGTCCCCTCCATAAACTGCTCTCTATTCCTCAGAACTGTCACTATTATCGTTTGGAGGATGATGTTAGTTGTTTTATGGTAGGAGTGTTATGACAGATTTTTTTAATTGCATGTACAGACTACCTTCGTGAAACCGTTACAAGCGCCACGCCTTACTGCAGAGCTAGATGGGAGAAGCAGGATAGAAGGGGGCTGATGACTGATTCAGCCAACGTAATTATTCTATGGCTTGCTGATCTGAGCCCAGGATGCAGCCCTCTTGTGTGGAAGCACGTCTTCAAATCTTCCATGTTCTTCTTTTTTGAACCCGCCGGGGCATCACGAACCACTCTGACACAGGGTCAATTTCTTTAATTGTGTGAGGGGTTATGATAGGCAATTTTGGTGCTTATGATGTTGCAGGGGACAGAGCTCTTAGGCTAGGCAGCCATTCACTCCGTAGTCGCGCATGCGCCTCTGTTTAGTGCTTTCTAAAGCCGAGGGGAACCGAGCTCTCTAATTAGGCTGCCATTCCCTCTGCTGTCGCGCATGCGCCTCCTCTTGTGACAGCTTTTCATGTACCACCACATATCAATAGTAAACGTCTAATGAAGAAGAAAACATTTGACTATTAATATGTTGGTCCATTAAAAGATTTTACAACCTACAAAATACCTTGCTCCTTCTGGGATCAATATGGCTAATAACACCCTTTAATTAAGAAAATAAGACAAAATAATTGTATAATATACTTTTTTTATCATATACAGTATTTATGTATATATACATACACGCAGAGTTCCCTGCTGTGCTGTCTGTGATGTGGCCTCTAATGTAGGGGGCGTTACTAATGTGTTTTTGCCCCCCTCCATAAAGACACTGGGAGAGAACGGGCGTTGTAAATTGTAATTTTTGACTGTTAAAATATCTTATTTTCTTTTTAGACCGCAAACACGTTATTCACTAAGACAGTCAGCTGGCTTTCAATTTTCTTCAAAACAAGAGTCGTCTATAGATTTTGAAGTGCAGCGTACTGCAGGCTCGTATTTGTGTCAAATTCAGTTATGAGCACACATGCTTTTTGCCAGGATCCCATCGTGGCAGTGGGTGACCGTTCGTAACATGAATAGTGCCCACTTATTATGAGGTGCCTGTGCAAAGTTTGTAAGTAACTACTCGCCTATGCCTCACCTCTACTTCAATTGCAGTTTTGAATGCAAAGGCAGAGGTGGTCAGCAATGTGTGCTTTCAGTTCATTATATTTAAATCTTGCCTTTTATGCAGTACAAGTTACAAGTTGTGTTAACATTTTTGGAGTACATTTTTCCAATATCCTCATTACTTCTAGTCAGCACTTCATAAGATTTTCTCTCTTTTTTTCTGAAATGTTTGCGGGTTTCCTTCGTGGTGGAAATTTTATTTTCATAACTGGATTATTCGTTATACAATATATATATGATTTTAAGTGTTTTTTCTTCCACGTTCCCAAGGCATCCATAACTAATGTCTATTGGAAATGGAGCAAAATATCTTCCGGGTCCCCTCCATAAACTGCTCTCTATTCCTCAGAACTGTCACTATTATCGTTTGGAGGATGATGTTAGTTGTTTTATGGTAGGAGTGTTATGACAGATTTTTTTAATTGCATGTACAGACTACCTTCGTGAAACCGTTACAAGCGCCACGCCTTACTGCAGAGCTAGATGGGAGAAGCAGGATAGAAGGGGGCTGATGACTGATTCAGCCAACGTAATTATTCTATGGCTTGCTGATCTGAGCCCAGGATGCAGCCCTCTTGTGTGGAAGCACGTCTTCAAATCTTCCATGTTCTTCTTTTTTGAACCCGCCGGGGCATCACGAACCACTCTGACACAGTTAGGGTCAATTTCTTTAATTGTGTGAGGGGTTATGATAGGCAATTTTGGTGCTTATGATGTTGCAGGGGACGGAGCTCTTAGGCTAGGCAGCCATTCACTCTGTAGTCGCGCATGCGCCTCTGTTTAGTGCTTTCTAAAGCCGAGGGGAACCGAGCTCTCTAATTAGGCTGCCATTCCCTCTGCTGTCGCGCATGCGCCTCCTCTTGTGACAGCTTTTCATGTACCACCACATATCAATAATAAACGTCTAATGAAGAAGAAAACATTTGACTATTAATATGTTGGTCCATTAAAAGATTTTACAACCTACAAAATACCTTGCTCCTTCTGGGATCAATATGGCTAATAACACCCTTTAATTAAGAAAATAAGACAAAATAATTGTATAATATACTTTTTTTATTATATACAGTATGTATGTATATATACATACACGCAGAGTTCCCTGCTGTGCTGTCTGTGATGTGGCCTCTCATGTAGGGGGCGTTACCAATGTGTTTTTGCCCCCCTCCATAAATACGCTGGGAGAGAACGGGCGTTGTAAATTGTAATTTTTGACTGTTAAAATATCTTATTTTCTTTTTAGAGAATGGCAGCCAGACCGCAAACACGTTATTCACTAAGACAGTCAGCTGGCTTTCAATTTTCTTCAAAACAAGAGTCGTCTATAGATTTTGAAGTGCAGCGTACTGCAGGCTCGTATTTGTGTCAAATTCAGTTATGAGCACACATGCTTTTTGCCAGGATCCCATCGTGGCAGTGGGTGACCGTTCGTAACATGAATAGTGCCAACTTATTATGAGGTGCCTGTGCAAAGTTTGTAAGTAACTACTCGCCTATGCCTCACCTCTACTTCAAATGCAGTTTTGAATGCAAAGGCAGAGGTGGTCAGCAATGTGTGCTTTCAGTTCATTATATTTAAATCTTGCCTTTTATGCAGTACAAGTTACAAGTTGTGTTAACATTTTTGGAGTACATTTTTCCAATATCCTCATTAATTCTAGTCAGCACTTCATAAGATTGTCTCTCTTTTTTTCTGAAATGTTTGCGGGTTTCCTTCGTGGTGGAAATTTTATTTTCATAACTGGATTATTCGTTATACAATATATATATGATTTTAAGTGTTTTTTCTTCCACGTTCCCAAGGCATCCATAACTAATGTCTATTGGAAATGGAGCAAAATATCTTCCGGGTCCCCTCCATAAACTGCTCTCTATTCCTCAGAACTGTCACTATTATCGTTTGGAGGATGATGTTAGTTGTTTTATGGTAGGAGTGTTATGACAGATTTTTTTAATTGCATGTACAGACTACCTTCGTGAAACCGTTACAAGCGCCACGCCTTACTGCAGAGCTAGATGGGAGAAGCAGGATAGAAGGGGGCTGATCACTGATTCAGCCAACGTAATTATTCTATGGCTTGCTGATCTGAGCCCAGGATGCAGCCCTCTTGTGTGGAAGCACGTCTTCAAATCTTCCATGTTCTTCTTTTTTGAACCCGCCGGGGCATCACGAACCACTCTGACACAGTTAGGGTCAATTTCTTTAATTGTGTGAGGGGTTATGATAGGCAATTTTGGTGCTTATGATGCTGCAGGGGACGGAGCTCTTAGGCTAAGCAGCTATTCACTCCGTAGTCGCGCATGCGCCTCTGTTTAGTGCTTTCTAAAGCCGAGGGGAACCGAGCTCTCTAATTAGGCTGCCATTCCCTCTGCTGTCGCGCTTGCGCCTCCTCTTGTGACAGCTTTTCATGTACCACCACATATCAATAGTAAACGTCTAATGAAGAAGAAAACATTTGACTATTAATATGTTGGTCCATTAAAAGATTTTTCAACCTACAAAATACCTTGCTCCTTCTGGGATCAATATGGCTAATAACACCCTTTAATTAAGAAAATAAGACAAAATAATTGTATAATATACTTTTTTTATCATATACAGTATGTATGTATATATACATACACGCAGAGTTCCCTGCTGTGCTGTCTGTGATGTGGCCTCTAATGTAGGGGGCGTTACCAATGTGTTTTTGCCCCCCTCCATAAAGACACTGGGAGAGAACGGGCGTTGTAAATTGTAATTTTTGACTGTTAAAATATCTTATTTTCTTTTTAGACCGCAAACACGTTATTCACTAAGACAGTCAGCTGGCTTTCAATTTTCTTCAAAACAAGAGTCGTCTATAGATTTTGAAGTGCAGCGTACTGCAGGCTCGTATTTGTGTCAAATTCAGTTATGAGCACACATGCTTTTTGCCAGGATCCCATCGTGGCAGTGGGTGACCGTTCGTAACATGAATAGTGCCAACTTATTATGAGGTGCCTGTGCAAAGTTTGTAAGTAACTACTCGCCTATGCCTCACCTCTACTTCAAATGCAGTTTTGAATGCAAAGGCAGAGGTGGTCAGCAATGTGTGCTTTCAGTTCATTATATTTAAATCTTGCCTTTTATGCAGTACAAGTTACAAGTGTGTTAACATTTTTGGAGTACATTTTTCCAATATCCTCATTAATTCTAGTCAGCACTTCATAAGATTGTCTCTCTTTTTTTCTGAAATGTTTGCGGGTTTCCTTCGTGGTGGAAATTTTATTTTCATAACTGGATTATTCGTTATACAATATATATATGATTTTAAGTGTTTTTTCTTCCACGTTCCCAAGGCATCCATAACTAATGTCTATTGGAAATGGAGCAAAATATCTTCCGGGTCCCCTCCATAAACTGCTCTCTATTCCTCAGAACTGTCACTATTATCGTTTGGAGGATGATGTTAGTTGTTTTATGGTAGGAGTGTTATGACAGATTTTTTTAATTGCATGTACAGACTACCTTCGTGAAACCGTTACAAGCGCCACGCCTTACTGCAGAGCTAGATGGGAGAAGCAGGATAGAAGGGGGCTGATCACTGATTCAGCCAACGTAATTATTCTATGGCTTGCTGATCTGAGCCCAGGATGCAGCCCTCTTGTGTGGAAGCACGTCTTCAAATCTTCCATGTTCTTCTTTTTTGAACCCGCCGGGGCATCACGAACCACTCTGACACAGTTAGGGTCAATTTCTTTAATTGTGTGAGGGGTTATGATAGGCAATTTTGGTGCTTATGATGCTGCAGGGGACGGAGCTCTTAGGCTAAGCAGCTATTCACTCCGTAGTCGCGCATGCGCCTCTGTTTAGTGCTTTCTAAAGCCGAGGGGAACCGAGCTCTCTAATTAGGCTGCCATTCCCTCTGCTGTCGCGCTTGCGCCTCCTCTTGTGACAGCTTTTCATGTACCACCACATATCAATAGTAAACGTCTAATGAAGAAGAAAACATTTGACTATTAATATGTTGGTCCATTAAAAGATTTTTCAACCTACAAAATACCTTGCTCCTTCTGGGATCAATATGGCTAATAACACCCTTTAATTAAGAAAATAAGACAAAATAATTGTATAATATACTTTTTTTATCATATACAGTATGTATGTATATATACATACACGCAGAGTTCCCTGCTGTGCTGTCTGTGATGTGGCCTCTAATGTAGGGGGCGTTACCAATGTGTTTTTGCCCCCCTCCATAAAGACACTGGGAGAGAACGGGCGTTGTAAATTGTAATTTTTGACTGTTAAAATATCTTATTTTCTTTTTAGACCGCAAACACGTTATTCACTAAGACAGTCAGCTGGCTTTCAATTTTCTTCAAAACAAGAGTCGTCTATAGATTTTGAAGTGCAGCGTACTGCAGGCTCGTATTTGTGTCAAATTCAGTTATGAGCACACATGCTTTTTGCCAGGATCCCATCGTGGCAGTGGGTGACCATTCGTAACATGAATAGTGCCAACTTATTATGAGGTGCCTGTGCAAAGTTTGTAAGTAACTACTCGCCTATGCCTCACCTCTACTTCAATTGCAGTTTTGAATGCAAAGGCAGAGGTGGTCAGCAATGTGTGCTTTCAGTTCATTATATTTAAATCTTGCCTTTTATGCAGTACAAGTTACAAGTTGTGTTAACATTTTTGGAGTACATTTTTCCAATATCCTCATTACTTCTAGTCAGCACTTCATAAGATTTTCTCTCTTTTTTTCTGAAATGTTTGCGGGTTTCCTTCGTGGTGGAAATTTTATTTTCATAACTGGATTATTCGTTATACAATATATATATGATTTTAAGTGTTTTTTCTTCCACGTTCCCAAGGCATCCATAACTAATGTCTATTGGAGATGGAGCAAAATATCTTCCGGGTCCCCTCCATAAACTGCTCTCTATTCCTCAGAACTGTCACTATTATCGTTTGGAGGATGATGTTAGTTGTTTTATGGTAGGAGTGTTATGACAGATTTTTTTAATTGCATGTACAGACTACCTTCGTGAAACCGTTACAAGCGCCACGCCTTACTGCAGAGCTAGATGGGAGAAGCAGGATAGAAGGGGGCTGATGACTGATTCAGCCAACGTAATTATTCTATGGCTTGCTGATCTGAGCCCAGGATGCAGCCCTCTTGTGTGGAAGCACGTCTTCAAATCTTCCATGTTCTTCTTTTTTGAACCCGCCGGGGCATCACGAACCACTCTGACACAGGGTCAATTTCTTTAATTGTGTGAGGGGTTATGATAGGCAATTTTGGTGCTTATGATGTTGCAGGGGACGGAGCTCTTAGGCTAGGCAGCCATTCACTCCGTAGTCGCGCATGCGCCTCTGTTTAGTGCTTTCTAAAGCCGAGGGGAACCGAGCTCTCTAATTAGGCTGCCATTCCCTCTGCTGTCGCGCATGCGCCTCCTCTTGTGACAGCTTTTCATGTACCACCACATATCAATAGTAAACGTCTAATGAAGAAGAAAACATTTGACTATTAATATGTTGGTCCATTAAAAGATTTTACAACCTACAAAATACCTTGCTCCTTCTGGGATCAATATGGCTAATAACACCCTTTAATTAAGAAAATAAGACAAAATAATTGTATAATATACTTTTTTTATCATATACAGTATTTATGTATATATACATACACGCAGAGTTCCCTGCTGTGCTGTCTGTGATGTGGCCTCTAATGTAGGGGGCGTTACCAATGTGTTTTTGCCCCCCTCCATAAAGACACTGGGAGAGAACGGGCGTTGTAAATTGTAATTTTTGACTGTTAAAATATCTTATTTTCTTTTTAGAGAATGGCAGCCAGACCGCAAACACGTTATTCACTAAGACAGTCAGCTGGCTTTCAATTTTCTTCAAAACAAGAGTCGTCTATAGATTTTGAAGTGCAGCGTACTGCAGGCTCGTATTTGTGTCAAATTCAGTTATGAGCACACATGCTTTTTGCCAGGATCCCATCGTGGCAGTGGGTGACCGTTCGTAACATGAATAGTGCCAACTTATTATGAGGTGCCTGTGCAAAGTTTGTAAGTAACTACTCGCCTATGCCTCACCTCTACTTCAATTGCAGTTTTGAATGCAAAGGCAGAGGTGGTCAGCAATGTGTGCTTTCAGTTCATTATATTTAAATCTTGCCTTTTATGCAGTACAAGTTACAAGTTGTGTTAACATTTTTGGAGTACATTTTTCCAATATCCTCATTACTTCTAGTCAGCACTTCATAAGATTTTCTCTCTTTTTTTCTGAAATGTTTGCGGGTTTCCTTCGTGGTGGAAATTTTATTTTCATAACTGGATTATTCGTTATACAATATATATATGATTTTAAGTGTTTTTTCTTCCACGTTCCCAAGGCATCCATAACTAATGTCTATTGGAGATGGAGCAAAATATCTTCCGGGTCCCCTCCATAAACTGCTCTCTATTCCTCAGAACTGTCACTATTATCGTTTGGAGGATGATGTTAGTTTTTTTATGGTAGGAGTGTTATGACAGATTTTTTTAATTGCATGTACAGACTACCTTCGTGAAACCGTTACAAGCGCCACGCCTTACTGCAGAGCTAGATGGGAGAAGCAGGATAGAAGGGGGCTGATGACTGATTCAGCCAACGTAATTATTCTATGGCTTGCTGATCTGAGCCCAGGATGCAGCCCTCTTGTGTGGAAGCACGTCTTCAAATCTTCCATGTTCTTCTTTTTTGAACCCGCCGGGGCATCACGAACCACTCTGACACAGGGTCAATTTCTTTAATTGTGTGAGGGGTTATGATAGGCAATTTTGGTGCTTATGATGTTGCAGGGGACAGAGCTCTTAGGCTAGGCAGCCATTCACTCCGTAGTCGCGCATGCGCCTCTGTTTAGTGCTTTCTAAAGCCGAGGGGAACCGAGCTCTCTAATTAGGCTGCCATTCCCTCTGCTGTCGCGCATGCGCCTCCTCTTGTGACAGCTTTTCATGTACCACCACATATCAATAGTAAACGTCTAATGAAGAAGAAAACATTTGACTATTAATATGTTGGTCCATTAAAAGATTTTACAACCTACAAAATACCTTGCTCCTTCTGGGATCAATATGGCTAATAACACCCTTTAATTAAGAAAATAAGACAAAATAATTGTATAATATACTTTTTTTATCATATACAGTATTTATGTATATATACATACACGCAGAGTTCCCTGCTGTGCTGTCTGTGATGTGGCCTCTAATGTAGGGGGCGTTACTAATGTGTTTTTGCCCCCCTCCATAAAGACACTGGGAGAGAACGGGCGTTGTAAATTGTAATTTTTGACTGTTAAAATATCTTATTTTCTTTTTAGACCGCAAACACGTTATTCACTAAGACAGTCAGCTGGCTTTCAATTTTCTTCAAAACAAGAGTCGTCTATAGATTTTGAAGTGCAGCGTACTGCAGGCTCGTATTTGTGTCAAATTCAGTTATGAGCACACATGCTTTTTGCCAGGATCCCATCGTGGCAGTGGGTGACCGTTCGTAACATGAATAGTGCCCACTTATTATGAGGTGCCTGTGCAAAGTTTGTAAGTAACTACTCGCCTATGCCTCACCTCTACTTCAATTGCAGTTTTGAATGCAAAGGCAGAGGTGGTCAGCAATGTGTGCTTTCAGTTCATTATATTTAAATCTTGCCTTTTATGCAGTACAAGTTACAAGTTGTGTTAACATTTTTGGAGTACATTTTTCCAATATCCTCATTACTTCTAGTCAGCACTTCATAAGATTTTCTCTCTTTTTTTCTGAAATGTTTGCGGGTTTCCTTCGTGGTGGAAATTTTATTTTCATAACTGGATTATTCGTTATACAATATATATATGATTTTAAGTGTTTTTTCTTCCACGTTCCCAAGGCATCCATAACTAATGTCTATTGGAAATGGAGCAAAATATCTTCCGGGTCCCCTCCATAAACTGCTCTCTATTCCTCAGAACTGTCACTATTATCGTTTGGAGGATGATGTTAGTTGTTTTATGGTAGGAGTGTTATGACAGATTTTTTTAATTGCATGTACAGACTACCTTCGTGAAACCGTTACAAGCGCCACGCCTTACTGCAGAGCTAGATGGGAGAAGCAGGATAGAAGGGGGCTGATGACTGATTCAGCCAACGTAATTATTCTATGGCTTGCTGATCTGAGCCCAGGATGCAGCCCTCTTGTGTGGAAGCACGTCTTCAAATCTTCCATGTTCTTCTTTTTTGAACCCGCCGGGGCATCACGAACCACTCTGACACAGTTAGGGTCAATTTCTTTAATTGTGTGAGGGGTTATGATAGGCAATTTTGGTGCTTATGATGTTGCAGGGGACGGAGCTCTTAGGCTAGGCAGCCATTCACTCTGTAGTCGCGCATGCGCCTCTGTTTAGTGCTTTCTAAAGCCGAGGGGAACCGAGCTCTCTAATTAGGCTGCCATTCCCTCTGCTGTCGCGCATGCGCCTCCTCTTGTGACAGCTTTTCATGTACCACCACATATCAATAATAAACGTCTAATGAAGAAGAAAACATTTGACTATTAATATGTTGGTCCATTAAAAGATTTTACAACCTACAAAATACCTTGCTCCTTCTGGGATCAATATGGCTAATAACACCCTTTAATTAAGAAAATAAGACAAAATAATTGTATAATATACTTTTTTTATTATATACAGTATGTATGTATATATACATACACGCAGAGTTCCCTGCTGTGCTGTCTGTGATGTGGCCTCTCATGTAGGGGGCGTTACCAATGTGTTTTTGCCCCCCTCCATAAATACGCTGGGAGAGAACGGGCGTTGTAAATTGTAATTTTTGACTGTTAAAATATCTTATTTTCTTTTTAGAGAATGGCAGCCAGACCGCAAACACGTTATTCACTAAGACAGTCAGCTGGCTTTCAATTTTCTTCAAAACAAGAGTCGTCTATAGATTTTGAAGTGCAGCGTACTGCAGGCTCGTATTTGTGTCAAATTCAGTTATGAGCACACATGCTTTTTGCCAGGATCCCATCGTGGCAGTGGGTGACCGTTCGTAACATGAATAGTGCCAACTTATTATGAGGTGCCTGTGCAAAGTTTGTAAGTAACTACTCGCCTATGCCTCACCTCTACTTCAAATGCAGTTTTGAATGCAAAGGCAGAGGTGGTCAGCAATGTGTGCTTTCAGTTCATTATATTTAAATCTTGCCTTTTATGCAGTACAAGTTACAAGTTGTGTTAACATTTTTGGAGTACATTTTTCCAATATCCTCATTAATTCTAGTCAGCACTTCATAAGATTGTCTCTCTTTTTTTCTGAAATGTTTGCGGGTTTCCTTCGTGGTGGAAATTTTATTTTCATAACTGGATTATTCGTTATACAATATATATATGATTTTAAGTGTTTTTTCTTCCACGTTCCCAAGGCATCCATAACTAATGTCTATTGGAAATGGAGCAAAATATCTTCCGGGTCCCCTCCATAAACTGCTCTCTATTCCTCAGAACTGTCACTATTATCGTTTGGAGGATGATGTTAGTTGTTTTATGGTAGGAGTGTTATGACAGATTTTTTTAATTGCATGTACAGACTACCTTCGTGAAACCGTTACAAGCGCCACGCCTTACTGCAGAGCTAGATGGGAGAAGCAGGATAGAAGGGGGCTGATCACTGATTCAGCCAACGTAATTATTCTATGGCTTGCTGATCTGAGCCCAGGATGCAGCCCTCTTGTGTGGAAGCACGTCTTCAAATCTTCCATGTTCTTCTTTTTTGAACCCGCCGGGGCATCACGAACCACTCTGACACAGTTAGGGTCAATTTCTTTAATTGTGTGAGGGGTTATGATAGGCAATTTTGGTGCTTATGATGCTGCAGGGGACGGAGCTCTTAGGCTAAGCAGCTATTCACTCCGTAGTCGCGCATGCGCCTCTGTTTAGTGCTTTCTAAAGCCGAGGGGAACCGAGCTCTCTAATTAGGCTGCCATTCCCTCTGCTGTCGCGCTTGCGCCTCCTCTTGTGACAGCTTTTCATGTACCACCACATATCAATAGTAAACGTCTAATGAAGAAGAAAACATTTGACTATTAATATGTTGGTCCATTAAAAGATTTTTCAACCTACAAAATACCTTGCTCCTTCTGGGATCAATATGGCTAATAACACCCTTTAATTAAGAAAATAAGACAAAATAATTGTATAATATACTTTTTTTATCATATACAGTATGTATGTATATATACATACACGCAGAGTTCCCTGCTGTGCTGTCTGTGATGTGGCCTCTAATGTAGGGGGCGTTACCAATGTGTTTTTGCCCCCCTCCATAAAGACACTGGGAGAGAACGGGCGTTGTAAATTGTAATTTTTGACTGTTAAAATATCTTATTTTCTTTTTAGACCGCAAACACGTTATTCACTAAGACAGTCAGCTGGCTTTCAATTTTCTTCAAAACAAGAGTCGTCTATAGATTTTGAAGTGCAGCGTACTGCAGGCTCGTATTTGTGTCAAATTTAGTTATGAGCACACATGCTTTTTGCCAGGATCCCATCGTGGCAGTGGGTGACCGTTCGTAACATGAATAGTGCCCACTTATTATGAGGTGCCTGTGCAAAATTTGTAAGTAACTACTCGCCTATGCCTCACCTCTACTTCAATTGCAGTTTTGAATGCAAAGGCAGAGGTGGTCAGCAATGTGTGCTTTCAGTTCATTATATTTAAATCTTGCCTTTTATGCAGTACAAGTTACAAGTTGTGTTAACATTTTTGGAGTACATTTTTCCAATATCCTCATTAATTCTAGTCAGCACTTCATAAGATTGTCTCTCTTTTTTTCTGAAATGTTTGCGGGTTTCCTTCGTGGTGGAAATTTTATTTTCATAACTGGATTATTCGTTATACAATATATATATGATTTTAAGTGTTTTTTCTTCCACGTTCCCAAGGCATCCATAACTAATGTCTATTGGAAATGGAGCAAAATATCTTCCGGGTCCCCTCCATAAACTGCTCTCTATTCCTCAGAACTGTCACTATTATCGTTTGGAGGATGATGTTAGTTGTTTTATGGTAGGAGTGTTATGACAGATTTTTTTAATTGCATGTACAGACTACCTTCGTGAAACCGTTACAAGCGCCACGCCTTACTGCAGAGCTAGATGGGAGAAGCAGGATAGAAGGGGGCTGATGACTGATTCAGCCAACGTAATTATTCTATGGCTTGCTGATCTGAGCCCAGGATGCAGCCCTCTTGTGTGGAAGCACGTCTTCAAATCTTCCATGTTCTTCTTTTTTGAACCCGCCGGGGCATCACGAACCACTCTGACACAGTTAGGGTCAATTTCTTTAATTGTGTGAGGGGTTATGATAGGCAATTTTGGTGCTTATGATGTTGCAGGGGACGGAGCTCTTAGGCTAGGCAGCCATTCACTCTGTAGTCGCGCATGCGCCTCTGTTTAGTGCTTTCTAAAGCCGAGGGGAACCGAGCTCTCTAATTAGGCTGCCATTCCCTCTGCTGTCGCGCATGCGCCTCCTCTTGTGACAGCTTTTCATGTACCACCACATATCAATAATAAACGTCTAATGAAGAAGAAAACATTTGACTATTAATATGTTGGTCCATTAAAAGATTTTACAACCTACAAAATACCTTGCTCCTTCTGGGATCAATATGGCTAATAACACCCTTTAATTAAGAAAATAAGACAAAATAATTGTATAATATACTTTTTTTATTATATACAGTATGTATGTATATATACATACACGCAGAGTTCCCTGCTGTGCTGTCTGTGATGTGGCCTCTCATGTAGGGGGCGTTACCAATGTGTTTTTGCCCCCCTCCATAAATACGCTGGGAGAGAACGGGCGTTGTAAATTGTAATTTTTGACTGTTAAAATATCTTATTTTCTTTTTAGAGAATGGCAGCCAGACCGCAAACACGTTATTCACTAAGACAGTCAGCTGGCTTTCAATTTTCTTCAAAACAAGAGTCGTCTATAGATTTTGAAGTGCAGCGTACTGCAGGCTCGTATTTGTGTCAAATTCAGTTATGAGCACACATGCTTTTTGCCAGGATCCCATCGTGGCAGTGGGTGACCGTTCGTAACATGAATAGTGCCAACTTATTATGAGGTGCCTGTGCAAAGTTTGTAAGTAACTACTCGCCTATGCCTCACCTCTACTTCAAATGCAGTTTTGAATGCAAAGGCAGAGGTGGTCAGCAATGTGTGCTTTCAGTTCATTATATTTAAATCTTGCCTTTTATGCAGTACAAGTTACAAGTTGTGTTAACATTTTTGGAGTACATTTTTCCAATATCCTCATTAATTCTAGTCAGCACTTCATAAGATTGTCTCTCTTTTTTTCTGAAATGTTTGCGGGTTTCCTTCGTGGTGGAAATTTTATTTTCATAACTGGATTATTCGTTATACAATATATATATGATTTTAAGTGTTTTTTCTTCCACGTTCCCAAGGCATCCATAACTAATGTCTATTGGAAATGGAGCAAAATATCTTCCGGGTCCCCTCCATAAACTGCTCTCTATTCCTCAGAACTGTCACTATTATCGTTTGGAGGATGATGTTAGTTGTTTTATGGTAGGAGTGTTATGACAGATTTTTTTAATTGCATGTACAGACTACCTTCGTGAAACCGTTACAAGCGCCACGCCTTACTGCAGAGCTAGATGGGAGAAGCAGGATAGAAGGGGGCTGATCACTGATTCAGCCAACGTAATTATTCTATGGCTTGCTGATCTGAGCCCAGGATGCAGCCCTCTTGTGTGGAAGCACGTCTTCAAATCTTCCATGTTCTTCTTTTTTGAACCCGCCGGGGCATCACGAACCACTCTGACACAGTTAGGGTCAATTTCTTTAATTGTGTGAGGGGTTATGATAGGCAATTTTGGTGCTTATGATGCTGCAGGGGACGGAGCTCTTAGGCTAGGCAGCCATTCACTCCGTAGTCGCGCATGCGCCTCTATTTAGTGCTTTCTAAAGCCGAGGGGAACCGAGCTCTCTAATTAGGCTGCCATTCCCTCTGCTGTCGCGCATGCGCCTCCTCTTGTGACAGCTTTTCATGTACCACCACATATCAATAGTAAACGTCTAATGAAGAAGAAAACATTTGACTATTAATATGTTGGTCCATTAAAAGATTTTACAACCTACAAAATACCTTGCTCCTTCTGGGATCAATATGGCTAATAACACCCTTTAATTAAGAAAATAAGACAAAATAATTGTATAATATACTTTTTTTATCATATACAGTATGTATGTATATATACATACACGCAGAGTTCCCTGCTGTGCTGTCTGTGATGTGGCCTCTAATGTAGGGGGCGTTACCAATGTGTTTTTGCCCCCCTCCATAAATACGCTGGGAGAGAACGGGCGTTGTAAATTGTAATTTTTGACTGTTAAAATATCTTATTTTCTTTTTAGAGAATGGCAGCCAGACCGCAAACACGTTATTCACTAAGACAGTCAGCTGGCTTTCAATTTTCTTCAAAACAAGAGTCGTCTATAGATTTTGAAGTGCAGCGTACTGCAGGCTCGTATTTGTGTCAAATTCAGTTATGAGCACACATGCTTTTTGCCAGGATCCCATCGTGGCAGTGGGTGACCATTCGTAACATGAATAGTGCCAACTTATTATGAGGTGCCTGTGCAAAGTTTGTAAGTAACTACTCGCCTATGCCTCACCTCTACTTCAATTGCAGTTTTGAATGCAAAGGCAGAGGTGGTCAGCAATGTGTGCTTTCAGTTCATTATATTTAAATCTTGCCTTTTATGCAGTACAAGTTACAAGTTGTGTTAACATTTTTGGAGTACATTTTTCCAATATCCTCATTACTTCTAGTCAGCACTTCATAAGATTTTCTCTCTTTTTTTCTGAAATGTTTGCGGGTTTCCTTCGTGGTGGAAATTTTATTTTCATAACTGGATTATTCGTTATACAATATATATATGATTTTAAGTGTTTTTTCTTCCACGTTCCCAAGGCATCCATAACTAATGTCTATTGGAGATGGAGCAAAATATCTTCCGGGTCCCCTCCATAAACTGCTCTCTATTCCTCAGAACTGTCACTATTATCGTTTGGAGGATGATGTTAGTTGTTTTATGGTAGGAGTGTTATGACAGATTTTTTTAATTGCATGTACAGACTACCTTCGTGAAACCGTTACAAGCGCCACGCCTTACTGCAGAGCTAGATGGGAGAAGCAGGATAGAAGGGGGCTGATGACTGATTCAGCCAACGTAATTATTCTATGGCTTGCTGATCTGAGCCCAGGATGCAGCCCTCTTGTGTGGAAGCACGTCTTCAAATCTTCCATGTTCTTCTTTTTTGAACCCGCCGGGGCATCACGAACCACTCTGACACAGGGTCAATTTCTTTAATTGTGTGAGGGGTTATGATAGGCAATTTTGGTGCTTATGATGTTGCAGGGGACGGAGCTCTTAGGCTAGGCAGCCATTCACTCCGTAGTCGCGCATGCGCCTCTGTTTAGTGCTTTCTAAAGCCGAGGGGAACCGAGCTCTCTAATTAGGCTGCCATTCCCTCTGCTGTCGCGCATGCGCCTCCTCTTGTGACAGCTTTTCATGTACCACCACATATCAATAGTAAACGTCTAATGAAGAAGAAAACATTTGACTATTAATATGTTGGTCCATTAAAAGATTTTACAACCTACAAAATACCTTGCTCCTTCTGGGATCAATATGGCTAATAACACCCTTTAATTAAGAAAATAAGACAAAATAATTGTATAATATACTTTTTTTATCATATACAGTATTTATGTATATATACATACACGCAGAGTTCCCTGCTGTGCTGTCTGTGATGTGGCCTCTAATGTAGGGGGCGTTACCAATGTGTTTTTGCCCCCCTCCATAAAGACACTGGGAGAGAACGGGCGTTGTAAATTGTAATTTTTGACTGTTAAAATATCTTATTTTCTTTTTAGAGAATGGCAGCCAGACCGCAAACACGTTATTCACTAAGACAGTCAGCTGGCTTTCAATTTTCTTCAAAACAAGAGTCGTCTATAGATTTTGAAGTGCAGCGTACTGCAGGCTCGTATTTGTGTCAAATTCAGTTATGAGCACACATGCTTTTTGCCAGGATCCCATCGTGGCAGTGGGTGACCGTTCGTAACATGAATAGTGCCAACTTATTATGAGGTGCCTGTGCAAAGTTTGTAAGTAACTACTCGCCTATGCCTCACCTCTACTTCAATTGCAGTTTTGAATGCAAAGGCAGAGGTGGTCAGCAATGTGTGCTTTCAGTTCATTATATTTAAATCTTGCCTTTTATGCAGTACAAGTTACAAGTTGTGTTAACATTTTTGGAGTACATTTTTCCAATATCCTCATTACTTCTAGTCAGCACTTCATAAGATTTTCTCTCTTTTTTTCTGAAATGTTTGCGGGTTTCCTTCGTGGTGGAAATTTTATTTTCATAACTGGATTATTCGTTATACAATATATATGATTTTAAGTGTTTTTTCTTCCACGTTCCCAAGGCATCCATAACTAATGTCTATTGGAGATGGAGCAAAATATCTTCCGGGTCCCCTCCATAAACTGCTCTCTATTCCTCAGAACTGTCACTATTATCGTTTGGAGGATGATGTTAGTTTTTTTATGGTAGGAGTGTTATGACAGATTTTTTTAATTGCATGTACAGACTACCTTCGTGAAACCGTTACAAGCGCCACGCCTTACTGCAGAGCTAGATGGGAGAAGCAGGATAGAAGGGGGCTGATGACTGATTCAGCCAACGTAATTATTCTATGGCTTGCTGATCTGAGCCCAGGATGCAGCCCTCTTGTGTGGAAGCACGTCTTCAAATCTTCCATGTTCTTCTTTTTTGAACCCGCCGGGGCATCACGAACCACTCTGACACAGGGTCAATTTCTTTAATTGTGTGAGGGGTTATGATAGGCAATTTTGGTGCTTATGATGTTGCAGGGGACAGAGCTCTTAGGCTAGGCAGCCATTCACTCCGTAGTCGCGCATGCGCCTCTGTTTAGTGCTTTCTAAAGCCGAGGGGAACCGAGCTCTCTAATTAGGCTGCCATTCCCTCTGCTGTTGCGCATGCGCCTCCTCTTGTGACAGCTTTTCATGTACCACCACATATCAATAGTAAACGTCTAATGAAGAAGAAAACATTTGACTATTAATATGTTGGTCCATTAAAAGATTTTACAACCTACAAAATACCTTGCTCCTTCTGGGATCAATATGGCTAATAACACCCTTTAATTAAGAAAATAAGACAAAATAATTGTATAATATACTTTTTTTATCATATACAGTATTTATGTATATATACATACACGCAGAGTTCCCTGCTGTGCTGTCTGTGATGTGGCCTCTAATGTAGGGGGCGTTACTAATGTGTTTTTGCCCCCCTCCATAAAGACACTGGGAGAGAACGGGCGTTGTAAATTGTAATTTTTGACTGTTAAAATATCTTATTTTCTTTTTAGACCGCAAACACTTTATTCACTAAGACAGTCAGCTGGCTTTCAATTTTCTTCAAAACAAGAGTCGTCTATAGATTTTGAAGTGCAGCGTACTGCAGGCTCGTATTTGTGTCAAATTCAGTTATGAGCACACATGCTTTTTGCCAGGATCCCATCGTGGCAGTGGGTGACCGTTCGTAACATGAATAGTGCCCACTTATTATGAGGTGCCTGTGCAAAGTTTGTAAGTAACTACTCGCCTATGCCTCACCTCTACTTCAATTGCAGTTTTGAATGCAAAGGCAGAGGTGGTCAGCAATGTGTGCTTTCAGTTCATTATATTTAAATCTTGCCTTTTATGCAGTACAAGTTACAAGTTGTGTTAACATTTTTGGAGTACATTTTTCCAATATCCTCATTACTTCTAGTCAGCACTTCATAAGATTTTCTCTCTTTTTTTCTGAAATGTTTGCGGGTTTCCTTCGTGGTGGAAATTTTATTTTCATAACTGGATTATTCGTTATACAATATATATATGATTTTAAGTGTTTTTTCTTCCACGTTCCCAAGGCATCCATAACTAATGTCTATTGGAAATGGAGCAAAATATCTTCCGGGTCCCCTCCATAAACTGCTCTCTATTCCTCAGAACTGTCACTATTATCGTTTGGAGGATGATGTTAGTTGTTTTATGGTAGGAGTGTTATGACAGATTTTTTTAATTGCATGTACAGACTACCTTCGTGAAACCGTTACAAGCGCCACGCCTTACTGCAGAGCTAGATGGGAGAAGCAGGATAGAAGGGGGCTGATGACTGATTCAGCCAACGTAATTATTCTATGGCTTGCTGATCTGAGCCCAGGATGCAGCCCTCTTGTGTGGAAGCACGTCTTCAAATCTTCCATGTTCTTCTTTTTTGAACCCGCCGGGGCATCACGAACCACTCTGACACAGTTAGGGTCAATTTCTTTAATTGTGTGAGGGGTTATGATAGGCAATTTTGGTGCTTATGATGTTGCAGGGGACGGAGCTCTTAGGCTAGGCAGCCATTCACTCTGTAGTCGCGCATGCGCCTCTGTTTAGTGCTTTCTAAAGCCGAGGGGAACCGAGCTCTCTAATTAGGCTGCCATTCCCTCTGCTGTCGCGCATGCGCCTCCTCTTGTGACAGCTTTTCATGTACCACCACATATCAATAATAAACGTCTAATGAAGAAGAAAACATTTGACTATTAATATGTTGGTCCATTAAAAGATTTTACAACCTACAAAATACCTTGCTCCTTCTGGGATCAATATGGCTAATAACACCCTTTAATTAAGAAAATAAGACAAAATAATTGTATAATATACTTTTTTTATTATATACAGTATGTATGTATATATACATACACGCAGAGTTCCCTGCTGTGCTGTCTGTGATGTGGCCTCTCATGTAGGGGGCGTTACCAATGTGTTTTTGCCCCCCTCCATAAATACGCTGGGAGAGAACGGGCGTTGTAAATTGTAATTTTTGACTGTTAAAATATCTTATTTTCTTTTTAGAGAATGGCAGCCAGACCGCAAACACGTTATTCACTAAGACAGTCAGCTGGCTTTCAATTTTCTTCAAAACAAGAGTCGTCTATAGATTTTGAAGTGCAGCGTACTGCAGGCTCGTATTTGTGTCAAATTCAGTTATGAGCACACATGCTTTTTGCCAGGATCCCATCGTGGCAGTGGGTGACCGTTCGTAACATGAATAGTGCCAACTTATTATGAGGTGCCTGTGCAAAGTTTGTAAGTAACTACTCGCCTATGCCTCACCTCTACTTCAAATGCAGTTTTGAATGCAAAGGCAGAGGTGGTCAGCAATGTGTGCTTTCAGTTCATTATATTTAAATCTTGCCTTTTATGCAGTACAAGTTACAAGTGTGTTAACATTTTTGGAGTACATTTTTCCAATATCCTCATTAATTCTAGTCAGCACTTCATAAGATTGTCTCTCTTTTTTTCTGAAATGTTTGCGGGTTTCCTTCGTGGTGGAAATTTTATTTTCATAACTGGATTATTCGTTATACAATATATATATGATTTTAAGTGTTTTTTCTTCCACGTTCCCAAGGCATCCATAACTAATGTCTATTGGAAATGGAGCAAAATATCTTCCGGGTCCCCTCCATAAACTGCTCTCTATTCCTCAGAACTGTCACTATTATCGTTTGGAGGATGATGTTAGTTGTTTTATGGTAGGAGTGTTATGACAGATTTTTTTAATTGCATGTACAGACTACCTTCGTGAAACCGTTACAAGCGCCACGCCTTACTGCAGAGCTAGATGGGAGAAGCAGGATAGAAGGGGGCTGATCACTGATTCAGCCAACGTAATTATTCTATGGCTTGCTGATCTGAGCCCAGGATGCAGCCCTCTTGTGTGGAAGCACGTCTTCAAATCTTCCATGTTCTTCTTTTTTGAACCCGCCGGGGCATCACGAACCACTCTGACACAGTTAGGGTCAATTTCTTTAATTGTGTGAGGGGTTATGATAGGCAATTTTGGTGCTTATGATGCTGCAGGGGACGGAGCTCTTAGGCTAAGCAGCTATTCACTCCGTAGTCGCGCATGCGCCTCTGTTTAGTGCTTTCTAAAGCCGAGGGGAACCGAGCTCTCTAATTAGGCTGCCATTCCCTCTGCTGTCGCGCTTGCGCCTCCTCTTGTGACAGCTTTTCATGTACCACCACATATCAATAGTAAACGTCTAATGAAGAAGAAAACATTTGACTATTAATATGTTGGTCCATTAAAAGATTTTTCAACCTACAAAATACCTTGCTCCTTCTGGGATCAATATGGCTAATAACACCCTTTAATTAAGAAAATAAGACAAAATAATTGTATAATATACTTTTTTTATCATATACAGTATGTATGTATATATACATACACGCAGAGTTCCCTGCTGTGCTGTCTGTGATGTGGCCTCTAATGTAGGGGGCGTTACCAATGTGTTTTTGCCCCCCTCCATAAAGACACTGGGAGAGAACGGGCGTTGTAAATTGTAATTTTTGACTGTTAAAATATCTTATTTTCTTTTTAGACCGCAAACACGTTATTCACTAAGACAGTCAGCTGGCTTTCAATTTTCTTCAAAACAAGAGTCGTCTATAGATTTTGAAGTGCAGCGTACTGCAGGCTCGTATTTGTGTCAAATTCAGTTATGAGCACACATGCTTTTTGCCAGGATCCCATCGTGGCAGTGGGTGACCATTCGTAACATGAATAGTGCCAACTTATTATGAGGTGCCTGTGCAAAGTTTGTAAGTAACTACTCGCCTATGCCTCACCTCTACTTCAATTGCAGTTTTGAATGCAAAGGCAGAGGTGGTCAGCAATGTGTGCTTTCAGTTCATTATATTTAAATCTTGCCTTTTATGCAGTACAAGTTACAAGTTGTGTTAACATTTTTGGAGTACATTTTTCCAATATCCTCATTACTTCTAGTCAGCACTTCATAAGATTTTCTCTCTTTTTTTCTGAAATGTTTGCGGGTTTCCTTCGTGGTGGAAATTTTATTTTCATAACTGGATTATTCGTTATACAATATATATATGATTTTAAGTGTTTTTTCTTCCACGTTCCCAAGGCATCCATAACTAATGTCTATTGGAGATGGAGCAAAATATCTTCCGGGTCCCCTCCATAAACTGCTCTCTATTCCTCAGAACTGTCACTATTATCGTTTGGAGGATGATGTTAGTTTTTTTATGGTAGGAGTGTTATGACAGATTTTTTTAATTGCATGTACAGACTACCTTCGTGAAACCGTTACAAGCGCCACGCCTTACTGCAGAGCTAGATGGGAGAAGCAGGATAGAAGGGGGCTGATGACTGATTCAGCCAACGTAATTATTCTATGGCTTGCTGATCTGAGCCCAGGATGCAGCCCTCTTGTGTGGAAGCACGTCTTCAAATCTTCCATGTTCTTCTTTTTTGAACCCGCCGGGGCATCACGAACCACTCTGACACAGGGTCAATTTCTTTAATTGTGTGAGGGGTTATGATAGGCAATTTTGGTGCTTATGATGTTGCAGGGGACGGAGCTCTTAGGCTAGGCAGCCATTCACTCCGTAGTCGCGCATGCGCCTCTGTTTAGTGCTTTCTAAAGCCGAGGGGAACCGAGCTCTCTAATTAGGCTGCCATTCCCTCTGCTGTCGCGCATGCGCCTCCTCTTGTGACAGCTTTTCATGTACCACCACATATCAATAGTAAACGTCTAATGAAGAAGAAAACATTTGACTATTAATATGTTGGTCCATTAAAAGATTTTACAACCTACAAAATACCTTGCTCCTTCTGGGATCAATATGGCTAATAACACCCTTTAATTAAGAAAATAAGACAAAATAATTGTATAATATACTTTTTTTATCATATACAGTATTTATGTATATATACATACACGCAGAGTTCCCTGCTGTGCTGTCTGTGATGTGGCCTCTAATGTAGGGGGCGTTACCAATGTGTTTTTGCCCCCCTCCATAAAGACACTGGGAGAGAACGGGCGTTGTAAATTGTAATTTTTGACTGTTAAAATATCTTATTTTCTTTTTAGACCGCAAACACGTTATTCACTAAGACAGTCAGCTGGCTTTCAATTTTCTTCAAAACAAGAGTCGTCTATAGATTTTGAAGTGCAGCGTACTGCAGGCTCGTATTTGTGTCAAATTCAGTTATGAGCACACATGCTTTTTGCCAGGATCCCATCGTGGCAGTGGGTGACCGTTCGTAACATGAATAGTGCCCACTTATTATGAGGTGCCTGTGCAAAGTTTGTAAGTAACTACTCGCCTATGCCTCACCTCTACTTCAATTGCAGTTTTGAATGCAAAGGCAGAGGTGGTCAGCAATGTGTGCTTTCAGTTCATTATATTTAAATCTTGCCTTTTATGCAGTACAAGTTACAAGTTGTGTTAACATTTTTGGAGTACATTTTTCCAATATCCTCATTACTTCTAGTCAGCACTTCATAAGATTTTCTCTCTTTTTTTCTGAAATGTTTGCGGGTTTCCTTCGTGGTGGAAATTTTATTTTCATAACTGGATTATTCGTTATACAATATATATATGATTTTAAGTGTTTTTTCTTCCACGTTCCCAAGGCATCCATAACTAATGTCTATTGGAAATGGAGCAAAATATCTTCCGGGTCCCCTCCATAAACTGCTCTCTATTCCTCAGAACTGTCACTATTATCGTTTGGAGGATGATGTTAGTTGTTTTATGGTAGGAGTGTTATGACAGATTTTTTTAATTGCATGTACAGACTACCTTCGTGAAACCGTTACAAGCGCCACGCCTTACTGCAGAGCTAGATGGGAGAAGCAGGATAGAAGGGGGCTGATGACTGATTCAGCCAACGTAATTATTCTATGGCTTGCTGATCTGAGCCCAGGATGCAGCCCTCTTGTGTGGAAGCACGTCTTCAAATCTTCCATGTTCTTCTTTTTTGAACCCGCCGGGGCATCACGAACCACTCTGACACAGTTAGGGTCAATTTCTTTAATTGTGTGAGGGGTTATGATAGGCAATTTTGGTGCTTATGATGTTGCAGGGGACGGAGCTCTTAGGCTAGGCAGCCATTCACTCTGTAGTCGCGCATGCGCCTCTGTTTAGTGCTTTCTAAAGCCGAGGGGAACCGAGCTCTCTAATTAGGCTGCCATTCCCTCTGCTGTCGCGCATGCGCCTCCTCTTGTGACAGCTTTTCATGTACCACCACATATCAATAATAAACGTCTAATGAAGAAGAAAACATTTGACTATTAATATGTTGGTCCATTAAAAGATTTTACAACCTACAAAATACCTTGCTCCTTCTGGGATCAATATGGCTAATAACACCCTTTAATTAAGAAAATAAGACAAAATAATTGTATAATATACTTTTTTTATTATATACAGTATGTATGTATATATACATACACGCAGAGTTCCCTGCTGTGCTGTCTGTGATGTGGCCTCTCATGTAGGGGGCGTTACCAATGTGTTTTTGCCCCCCTCCATAAATACGCTGGGAGAGAACGGGCGTTGTAAATTGTAATTTTTGACTGTTAAAATATCTTATTTTCTTTTTAGAGAATGGCAGCCAGACCGCAAACACGTTATTCACTAAGACAGTCAGCTGGCTTTCAATTTTCTTCAAAACAAGAGTCGTCTATAGATTTTGAAGTGCAGCGTACTGCAGGCTCGTATTTGTGTCAAATTCAGTTATGAGCACACATGCTTTTTGCCAGGATCCCATCGTGGCAGTGGGTGACCGTTCGTAACATGAATAGTGCCAACTTATTATGAGGTGCCTGTGCAAAGTTTGTAAGTAACTACTCGCCTATGCCTCACCTCTACTTCAAATG
Source organism: Ascaphus truei (assembly GCF_040206685.1). Lineage (NCBI taxonomy): Eukaryota > Metazoa > Chordata > Amphibia > Anura > Ascaphidae > Ascaphus > Ascaphus truei. Next base: position 67,654 of record NW_027457216.1, on the reverse strand, counting down.
CAGTTTTGAATGCAAAGGCAGAGGTGGTCAGTAATGTGTGCTTTCAGTTCATTATATTTAAATCTTGCCTTTTATGCAGTACAAGTTACAAGTTGTGTTAACATTTTTGGAGTACATTTTTCCAATATCCTCATTAATTCTAGTCAGCACTTCATAAGATTGTCTCTCTTTTTTTCTGAAATGTTTGCGGGTTTCCTTCGTGGTGGAAATTTTATTTTCATAACTGGATTATTCGTTATACAATATATATATGATTTTAAGTGTTTTTTCTTCCACGTTCCCAAGGCATCCATAACTAATGTCTATTGGAAATGGAGCAAAATATCTTCCGGGTCCCCTCCATAAACTGCTCTCTATTCCTCAGAACTGTCACTATTATCGTTTGGAGGATGATGTTAGTTGTTTTATGGTAGGAGTGTTATGACAGATTTTTTTAATTGCATGTACAGACTACCTTCGTGAAACCGTTACAAGCGCCACGCCTTACTGCAGAGCTAGATGGGAGAAGCAGGATAGAAGGGGGCTGATCACTGATTCAGCCAACGTAATTATTCTATGGCTTGCTGATCTGAGCCCAGGATGCAGCCCTCTTGTGTGGAAGCACGTCTTCAAATCTTCCATGTTCTTCTTTTTTGAACCCGCCGGGGCATCACGAACCACTCTGACACAGTTAGGGTCAATTTCTTTAATTGTGTGAGGGGTTATGATAGGCAATTTTGGTGCTTATGATGCTGCAGGGGACGGAGCTCTTAGGCTAAGCAGCTATTCACTCCGTAGTCGCGCATGCGCCTCTGTTTAGTGCTTTCTAAAGCCGAGGGGAACCGAGCTCTCTAATTAGGCTGCCATTCCCTCTGCTGTCGCGCTTGCGCCTCCTCTTGTGACAGCTTTTCATGTACCACCACATATCAATAGTAAACGTCTAATGAAGAAGAAAACATTTGACTATTAATATGTTGGTCCATTAAAAGATTTTTCAACCTACAAAATACCTTGCTCCTTCTGGGATCAATATGGCTAATAACACCCTTTAATTAAGAAAATAAGACAAAATAATTGTATAATATACTTTTTTTATCATATACAGTATGTATGTATATATACATACACGCAGAGTTCCCTGCTGTGCTGTCTGTGATGTGGCCTCTAATGTAGGGGGCGTTACCAATGTGTTTTTGCCCCCCTCCATAAAGACACTGGGAGAGAACGGGCGTTGTAAATTGTAATTTTTGACTGTTAAAATATCTTATTTTCTTTTTAGACCGCAAACACGTTATTCACTAAGACAGTCAGCTGGCTTTCAATTTTCTTCAAAACAAGAGTCGTCTATAGATTTTGAAGTGCAGCGTACTGCAGGCTCGTATTTGTGTCAAATTTAGTTATGAGCACACATGCTTTTTGCCAGGATCCCATCGTGGCAGTGGGTGACCGTTCGTAACATGAATAGTGCCCACTTATTATGAGGTGCCTGTGCAAAATTTGTAAGTAACTACTCGCCTATGCCTCACCTCTACTTCAATTGCAGTTTTGAATGCAAAGGCAGAGGTGGTCAGCAATGTGTGCTTTCAGTTCATTATATTTAAATCTTGCCTTTTATGCAGTACAAGTTACAAGTTGTGTTAACATTTTTGGAGTACATTTTTCCAATATCCTCATTACTTCTAATCAGCACTTCATAAGATTTTCTCTCTTTTTTTCTGAAATGTTTGCGGGTTTCCTTCGTGGTGGAAATTTTATTTTCATAACTGGATTATTCGTTATACAATATATATATGATTTTAAGTGTTTTTTCTTCCACGTTCCCAAGGCATCCATAACTAATGTCTATTGGAGATGGAGCAAAATATCTTCCGGGTCCCCTCCATAAACTGCTCTCTATTCCTCAGAACTGTCACTATTATCGTTTGGAGGATGATGTTAGTTGTTTTATGGTAGGAGTGTTATGACAGATTTTTTTAATTGCATGTACAGACTACCTTCGTGAAACCGTTACAAGCGCCACGCCTTACTGCAGAGCTAGATGGGAGAAGCAGGATAGAAGGGGGCTGATGACTGATTCAGCCAACGTAATTATTCTATGGCTTGCTGATCTGAGCCCAGGATACAGCCCTCTTGTGTGGAAGCACGTCTTCAAATCTTCCATGTTCTTCTTTTTTGAACCCGCCGGGGCATCACGAACCACTCTGACACAGTTAGGGTCAATTTCTTTAATTGTGTGAGGGGTTATGATAGGCAATTTTGGTGCTTATGATGTTGCAGGGGACGGAGCTCTTAGGCTAGGCAGCCATTCACTCCGTAGTCGCGCATGCGCCTCTGTTTAGTGCTTTCTAAAGCCGAGGGGAACCGAGCTCTCTAATTAGGCTGCCATTCCCTCTGCTGTCGCGCATGCGCCTCCTCTTGTGACAGCTTTTCATGTACCACCACATATCAATAGTAAACGTCTAATGAAGAAGAAAACATTTGACTATTAATATGTTGGTCCATTAAAAGATTTTACAACCTACAAAATACCTTGCTCCTTCTGGGATCAATATGGCTAATAACACCCTTTAATTAAGAAAATAAGACAAAATAATTGTATAATATACTTTTTTTATCATATACAGTATGTATGTATATATACATACACGCAGAGTTCCCTGCTGTGCTGTCTGTGATGTGGCCTCTAATGTAGGGGGCGTTACCAATGTGTTTTTGCCCCCCTCCATAAATACGCTGGGAGAGAACGGGCGTTGTAAATTGTAATTTTTGACTGTTAAAATATCTTATTTTCTTTTTAGAGAATGGCAGCCAGACGGCAAACACGTTATTCACTAAGACAGTCAGCTGGCTTTCAATTTTCTTCAAAACAAGAGTCGTCTATAGATTTTGAAGTGCAGCGTACTGCAGGCTCGTATTTGTGTCAAATTCAGTTATGAGCACACATGCTTTTTGCCAGGATCCCATCGTGGCAGTGGGTGACCGTTCGTAACATGAATAGTGCCCACTTATTATGAGGTGCCTGTGCAAAGTTTGTAAGTAACTACTCGCCTATGCCTCACCTCTACTTCAATTGCAGTTTTGAATGCAAAGGCAGAGGTGGTCAGCAATGTGTGCTTTCAGTTCATTATATTTAAATCTTGCCTTTTATGCAGTACAAGTTACAAGTTGTGTTAACATTTTTGGAGTACATTTTTCCAATATCCTCATTACTTCTAGTCAGCACTTCATAAGATTTTCTCTCTTTTTTTCTGAAATGTTTGCGGGTTTCCTTCGTGGTGGAAATTTTATTTTCATAACTGGATTATTCGTTATACAATATATATATGATTTTAAGTGTTTTTTCTTCCACGTTCCCAAGGCATCCATAACTAATGTCTATTGGAAATGGAGCAAAATATCTTCCGGGTCCCCTCCATAAACTGCTCTCTATTCCTCAGAACTGTCACTATTATCGTTTGGAGGATGATGTTAGTTGTTTTATGGTAGGAGTGTTATGACAGATTTTTTTAATTGCATGTACAGACTACCTTCGTGAAACCGTTACAAGCGCCACGCCTTACTGCAGAGCTAGATGGGAGAAGCAGGATAGAAGGGGGCTGATGACTGATTCAGCCAACGTAATTATTCTATGGCTTGCTGATCTGAGCCCAGGATGCAGCCCTCTTGTGTGGAAGCACGTCTTCAAATCTTCCATGTTCTTCTTTTTTGAACCCGCCGGGGCATCACGAACCACTCTGACACAGGGTCAATTTCTTTAATTGTGTGAGGGGTTATGATAGGCAATTTTGGTGCTTATGATGTTGCAGGGGACGGAGCTCTTAGGCTAGGCAGCCATTCACTCCGTAGTCGCGCATGCGCCTCTGTTTAGTGCTTTCTAAAGCCGAGGGGAACCGAGCTCTCTAATTAGGCTGCCATTCCCTCTGCTGTCGCGCATGCGCCTCCTCTTGTGACAGCTTTTCATGTACCACCACATATCAATAGTAAACGTCTAATGAAGAAGAAAACATTTGACTATTAATATGTTGGTCCATTAAAAGATTTTACAACCTACAAAATACCTTGCTCCTTCTGGGATCAATATGGCTAATAACACCCTTTAATTAAGAAAATAAGACAAAATAATTGTATAATATACTTTTTTTATCATATACAGTATTTATGTATATATACATACACGCAGAGTTCCCTGCTGTGCTGTCTGTGATGTGGCCTCTAATGTAGGGGGCGTTACCAATGTGTTTTTGCCCCCCTCCATAAAGACACTGGGAGAGAACGGGCGTTGTAAATTGTAATTTTTGACTGTTAAAATATCTTATTTTCTTTTTAGACCGCAAACACGTTATTCACTAAGACAGTCAGCTGGCTTTCAATTTTCTTCAAAACAAGAGTCGTCTATAGATTTTGAAGTGCAGCGTACTGCAGGCTCGTATTTGTGTCAAATTCAGTTATGAGCACACATGCTTTTTGCCAGGATCCCATCGTGGCAGTGGGTGACCGTTCGTAACATGAATAGTGCCCACTTATTATGAGGTGCCTGTGCAAAGTTTGTAAGTAACTACTCGCCTATGCCTCACCTCTACTTCAATTGCAGTTTTGAATGCAAAGGCAGAGGTGGTCAGCAATGTGTGCTTTCAGTTCATTATATTTAAATCTTGCCTTTTATGCAGTACAAGTTACAAGTTGTGTTAACATTTTTGGAGTACATTTTTCCAATATCCTCATTACTTCTAGTCAGCACTTCATAAGATTTTCTCTCTTTTTTTCTGAAATGTTTGCGGGTTTCCTTCGTGGTGGAAATTTTATTTTCATAACTGGATTATTCGTTATACAATATATATATGATTTTAAGTGTTTTTTCTTCCACGTTCCCAAGGCATCCATAACTAATGTCTATTGGAGATGGAGCAAAATATCTTCCGGGTCCCCTCCATAAACTGCTCTCTATTCCTCAGAACTGTCACTATTATCGTTTGGAGGATGATGTTAGTTGTTTTATGGTAGGAGTGTTATGACAGATTTTTTTAATTGCATGTACAGACTACCTTCGTGAAACCGTTACAAGCGCCACGCCTTACTGCAGAGCTAGATGGGAGAAGCAGGATAGAAGGGGGCTGATGACTGATTCAGCCAACGTAATTATTCTATGGCTTGCTGATCTGAGCCCAGGATGCAGCCCTCTTGTGTGGAAGCACGTCTTCAAATCTTCCATGTTCTTCTTTTTTGAACCCGCCGGGGCATCACGAACCACTCTGACACAGGGTCAATTTCTTTAATTGTGTGAGGGGTTATGATAGGCAATTTTGGTGCTTATGATGTTGCAGGGGACGGAGCTCTTAGGCTAGGCAGCCATTCACTCCGTAGTCGCGCATGCGCCTCTGTTTAGTGCTTTCTAAAGCCGAGGGGAACCGAGCTCTCTAATTAGGCTGCCATTCCCTCTGCTGTCGCGCATGCGCCTCCTCTTGTGACAGCTTTTCATGTACCACCACATATCAATAGTAAACGTCTAATGAAGAAGAAAACATTTGACTATTAATATGTTGGTCCATTAAAAGATTTTACAACCTACAAAATACCTTGCTCCTTCTGGGATCAATATGGCTAATAACACCCTTTAATTAAGAAAATAAGACAAAATAATTGTATAATATACTTTTTTTATCATATACAGTATTTATGTATATATACATACACGCAGAGTTCCCTGCTGTGCTGTCTGTGATGTGGCCTCTAATGTAGGGGGCGTTACCAATGTGTTTTTGCCCCCCTCCATAAAGACACTGGGAGAGAACGGGCGTTGTAAATTGTAATTTTTGACTGTTAAAATATCTTATTTTCTTTTTAGACCGCAAACACGTTATTCACTAAGACAGTCAGCTGGCTTTCAATTTTCTTCAAAACAAGAGTCGTCTATAGATTTTGAAGTGCAGCGTACTGCAGGCTCGTATTTGTGTCAAATTCAGTTATGAGCACACATGCTTTTTGCCAGGATCCCATCGTGGCAGTGGGTGACCGTTCGTAACATGAATAGTGCCCACTTATTATGAGGTGCCTGTGCAAAGTTTGTAAGTAACTACTCGCCTATGCCTCACCTCTACTTCAATTGCAGTTTTGAATGCAAAGGCAGAGGTGGTCAGCAATGTGTGCTTTCAGTTCATTATATTTAAATCTTGCCTTTTATGCAGTACAAGTTACAAGTTGTGTTAACATTTTTGGAGTACATTTTTCCAATATCCTCATTACTTCTAGTCAGCACTTCATAAGATTTTCTCTCTTTTTTTCTGAAATGTTTGCGGGTTTCCTTCGTGGTGGAAATTTTATTTTCATAACTGGATTATTCGTTATACAATATATATATGATTTTAAGTGTTTTTTCTTCCACGTTCCCAAGGCATCCATAACTAATGTCTATTGGAGATGGAGCAAAATATCTTCCGGGTCCCCTCCATAAACTGCTCTCTATTCCTCAGAACTGTCACTATTATCGTTTGGAGGATGATGTTAGTTGTTTTATGGTAGGAGTGTTATGACAGATTTTTTTAATTGCATGTACAGACTACCTTCGTGAAACCGTTACAAGCGCCACGCCTTACTGCAGAGCTAGATGGGAGAAGCAGGATAGAAGGGGGCTGATGACTGATTCAGCCAACGTAATTATTCTATGGCTTGCTGATCTGAGCCCAGGATGCAGCCCTCTTGTGTGGAAGCACGTCTTCAAATCTTCCATGTTCTTCTTTTTTGAACCCGCCGGGGCATCACGAACCACTCTGACACAGTTAGGGTCAATTTCTTTAATTGTGTGAGGGGTTATGATAGGCAATTTTGGTGCTTATGATGTTGCAGGGGACGGAGCTCTTAGGCTAGGCAGCCATTCACTCTGTAGTCGCGCATGCGCCTCTGTTTAGTGCTTTCTAAAGCCGAGGGGAACCGAGCTCTCTAATTAGGCTGCCATTCCCTCTGCTGTCGCGCATGCGCCTCCTCTTGTGACAGCTTTTCATGTACCACCACATATCAATAATAAACGTCTAATGAAGAAGAAAACATTTGACTATTAATATGTTGGTCCATTAAAAGATTTTACAACCTACAAAATACCTTGCTCCTTCTGGGATCAATATGGCTAATAACACCCTTTAATTAAGAAAATAAGACAAAATAATTGTATAATATACTTTTTTTATTATATACAGTATGTATGTATATATACATACACGCAGAGTTCCCTGCTGTGCTGTCTGTGATGTGGCCTCTCATGTAGGGGGCGTTACCAATGTGTTTTTGCCCCCCTCCATAAATACGCTGGGAGAGAACGGGCGTTGTAAATTGTAATTTTTGACTGTTAAAATATCTTATTTTCTTTTTAGAGAATGGCAGCCAGACCGCAAACACGTTATTCACTAAGACAGTCAGCTGGCTTTCAATTTTCTTCAAAACAAGAGTCGTCTATAGATTTTGAAGTGCAGCGTACTGCAGGCTCGTATTTGTGTCAAATTCAGTTATGAGCACACATGCTTTTTGCCAGGATCCCATCGTGGCAGTGGGTGACCATTCGTAACATGAATAGTGCCAACTTATTATGAGGTGCCTGTGCAAAGTTTGTAAGTAACTACTCGCCTATGCCTCACCTCTACTTCAATTGCAGTTTTGAATGCAAAGGCAGAGGTGGTCAGCAATGTGTGCTTTCAGTTCATTATATTTAAATCTTGCCTTTTATGCAGTACAAGTTACAAGTTGTGTTAACATTTTTGGAGTACATTTTTCCAATATCCTCATTACTTCTAGTCAGCACTTCATAAGATTTTCTCTCTTTTTTTCTGAAATGTTTGCGGGTTTCCTTCGTGGTGGAAATTTTATTTTCATAACTGGATTATTCGTTATACAATATATATATGATTTTAAGTGTTTTTTCTTCCACGTTCCCAAGGCATCCATAACTAATGTCTATTGGAGATGGAGCAAAATATCTTCCGGGTCCCCTCCATAAACTGCTCTCTATTCCTCAGAACTGTCACTATTATCGTTTGGAGGATGATGTTAGTTTTTTTATGGTAGGAGTGTTATGACAGATTTTTTTAATTGCATGTACAGACTACCTTCGTGAAACCGTTACAAGCGCCACGCCTTACTGCAGAGCTAGATGGGAGAAGCAGGATAGAAGGGGGCTGATGACTGATTCAGCCAACGTAATTATTCTATGGCTTGCTGATCTGAGCCCAGGATGCAGCCCTCTTGTGTGGAAGCACGTCTTCAAATCTTCCATGTTCTTCTTTTTTGAACCCGCCGGGGCATCACGAACCACTCTGACACAGGGTCAATTTCTTTAATTGTGTGAGGGGTTATGATAGGCAATTTTGGTGCTTATGATGTTGCAGGGGACGGAGCTCTTAGGCTAGGCAGCCATTCACTCCGTAGTCGCGCATGCGCCTCTGTTTAGTGCTTTCTAAAGCCGAGGGGAACCGAGCTCTCTAATTAGGCTGCCATTCCCTCTGCTGTCGCGCATGCGCCTCCTCTTGTGACAGCTTTTCATGTACCACCACATATCAATAGTAAACGTCTAATGAAGAAGAAAACATTTGACTATTAATATGTTGGTCCATTAAAAGATTTTACAACCTACAAAATACCTTGCTCCTTCTGGGATCAATATGGCTAATAACACCCTTTAATTAAGAAAATAAGACAAAATAATTGTATAATATACTTTTTTTATCATATACAGTATTTATGTATATATACATACACGCAGAGTTCCCTGCTGTGCTGTCTGTGATGTGGCCTCTAATGTAGGGGGCGTTACCAATGTGTTTTTGCCCCCCTCCATAAAGACACTGGGAGAGAACGGGCGTTGTAAATTGTAATTTTTGACTGTTAAAATATCTTATTTTCTTTTTAGACCGCAAACACGTTATTCACTAAGACAGTCAGCTGGCTTTCAATTTTCTTCAAAACAAGAGTCGTCTATAGATTTTGAAGTGCAGCGTACTGCAGGCTCGTATTTGTGTCAAATTCAGTTATGAGCACACATGCTTTTTGCCAGGATCCCATCGTGGCAGTGGGTGACCGTTCGTAACATGAATAGTGCCCACTTATTATGAGGTGCCTGTGCAAAGTTTGTAAGTAACTACTCGCCTATGCCTCACCTCTACTTCAATTGCAGTTTTGAATGCAAAGGCAGAGGTGGTCAGCAATGTGTGCTTTCAGTTCATTATATTTAAATCTTGCCTTTTATGCAGTACAAGTTACAAGTTGTGTTAACATTTTTGGAGTACATTTTTCCAATATCCTCATTACTTCTAGTCAGCACTTCATAAGATTTTCTCTCTTTTTTTCTGAAATGTTTGCGGGTTTCCTTCGTGGTGGAAATTTTATTTTCATAACTGGATTATTCGTTATACAATATATATATGATTTTAAGTGTTTTTTCTTCCACGTTCCCAAGGCATCCATAACTAATGTCTATTGGAGATGGAGCAAAATATCTTCCGGGTCCCCTCCATAAACTGCTCTCTATTCCTCAGAACTGTCACTATTATCGTTTGGAGGATGATGTTAGTTGTTTTATGGTAGGAGTGTTATGACAGATTTTTTTAATTGCATGTACAGACTACCTTCGTGAAACCGTTACAAGCGCCACGCCTTACTGCAGAGCTAGATGGGAGAAGCAGGATAGAAGGGGGCTGATGACTGATTCAGCCAACGTAATTATTCTATGGCTTGCTGATCTGAGCCCAGGATGCAGCCCTCTTGTGTGGAAGCACGTCTTCAAATCTTCCATGTTCTTCTTTTTTGAACCCGCCGGGGCATCACGAACCACTCTGACACAGTTAGGGTCAATTTCTTTAATTGTGTGAGGGGTTATGATAGGCAATTTTGGTGCTTATGATGTTGCAGGGGACGGAGCTCTTAGGCTAGGCAGCCATTCACTCTGTAGTCGCGCATGCGCCTCTGTTTAGTGCTTTCTAAAGCCGAGGGGAACCGAGCTCTCTAATTAGGCTGCCATTCCCTCTGCTGTCGCGCATGCGCCTCCTCTTGTGACAGCTTTTCATGTACCACCACATATCAATAATAAACGTCTAATGAAGAAGAAAACATTTGACTATTAATATGTTGGTCCATTAAAAGATTTTACAACCTACAAAATACCTTGCTCCTTCTGGGATCAATATGGCTAATAACACCCTTTAATTAAGAAAATAAGACAAAATAATTGTATAATATACTTTTTTTATTATATACAGTATGTATGTATATATACATACACGCAGAGTTCCCTGCTGTGCTGTCTGTGATGTGGCCTCTCATGTAGGGGGCGTTACCAATGTGTTTTTGCCCCCCTCCATAAATACGCTGGGAGAGAACGGGCGTTGTAAATTGTAATTTTTGACTGTTAAAATATCTTATTTTCTTTTTAGAGAATGGCAGCCAGACCGCAAACACGTTATTCACTAAGACAGTCAGCTGGCTTTCAATTTTCTTCAAAACTAGAGTCGTCTATAGATTTTGAAGTGCAGCGTACTGCAGGCTCGTATTTGTGTCAAATTCAGTTATGAGCACACATGCTTTTTGCCAGGATCCCATCGTGGCAGTGGGTGACCGTTCGTAACATGAATAGTGCCCACTTATTATGAGGTGCCTGTGCAAAGTTTGTAAGTAACTACTCGCCTATGCCTCACCTCTACTTCAATTGCAGTTTTGAATGCAAAGGCAGAGGTGGTCAGCAATGTGTGCTTTCAGTTCATTATATTTAAATCTTGCCTTTTATGCAGTACAAGTTACAAGTTGTGTTAACATTTTTGGAGTACATTTTTCCAATATCCTCATTACTTCTAGTCAGCACTTCATAAGATTTTCTCTCTTTTTTTCTGAAATGTTTGCGGGTTTCCTTCGTGGTGGAAATTTTATTTTCATAACTGGATTATTCGTTATACAATATATATATGATTTTAAGTGTTTTTTCTTCCACGTTCCCAAGGCATCCATAACTAATGTCTATTGGAGATGGAGCAAAATATCTTCCGGGTCCCCTCCATAAACTGCTCTCTATTCCTCAGAACTGTCACTATTATCGTTTGGAGGATGATGTTAGTTGTTTTATGGTAGGAGTGTTATGACAGATTTTTTTAATTGCATGTACAGACTACCTTCGTGAAACCGTTACAAGCGCCACGCCTTACTGCAGAGCTAGATGGGAGAAGCAGGATAGAAGGGGGCTGATGACTGATTCAGCCAACGTAATTATTCTATGGCTTGCTGATCTGAGCCCAGGATGCAGCCCTCTTGTGTGGAAGCACGTCTTCAAATCTTCCATGTTCTTCTTTTTTGAACCCGCCGGGGCATCACGAACCACTCTGACACAGTTAGGGTCAATTTCTTTAATTGTGTGAGGGGTTATGATAGGCAATTTTGGTGCTTATGATGTTGCAGGGGACGGAGCTCTTAGGCTAGGCAGCCATTCACTCCGTAGTCGCGCATGCGCCTCTATTTAGTGCTTTCTAAAGCCGAGGGGAACCGAGCTCTCTAATTAGGCTGCCATTCCCTCTGCTGTCGCACATGCGCCTCCTCTTGTGACAGCTTTTCATGTACCACCACATATCAATAGTAAACGTCTAATGAAGAAGAAAACATTTGACTATTAATATGTTGGTCCATTAAAAGATTTTACAACCTACAAAATACCTTGCTCCTTCTGGGATCAATATGGCTAATAACAACCTTTAATTAAGAAAATAAGACAAAATAATTGTATAATATACTTTTTTTATCATATACAGTATTTATGTATATATACATACACGCAGAGTTCCCTGCTGTGCTGTCTGTGATGTGGCCTCTAATGTAGGGGGCGTTACCAATGTGTTTTTGCCCCCCTCCATAAAGACACTGGGAGAGAACGGGCGTTGTAAATTGTAATTTTTGACTGTTAAAATATCTTATTTTCTTTTTAGACCGCAAACACGTTATTCACTAAGACAGTCAGCTGGCTTTCAATTTTCTTCAAAACAAGAGTCGTCTATAGATTTTGAAGTGCAGCGTACTGCAGGCTCGTATTTGTGTCAAATTCAGTTATGAGCACACATGCTTTTTGCCAGGATCCCATCGTGGCAGTGGGTGACCGTTCGTAACATGAATAGTGCCCACTTATTATGAGGTGCCTGTGCAAAGTTTGTAAGTAACTACTCGCCTATGCCTCACCTCTACTTCAATTGCAGTTTTGAATGCAAAGGCAGAGGTGGTCAGCAATGTGTGCTTTCAGTTCATTATATTTAAATCTTGCCTTTTATGCAGTACAAGTTACAAGTTGTGTTAACATTTTTGGAGTACATTTTTCCAATATCCTCATTACTTCTAGTCAGCACTTCATAAGATTTTCTCTCTTTTTTTCTGAAATGTTTGCGGGTTTCCTTCGTGGTGGAAATTTTATTTTCATAACTGGATTATTCGTTATACAATATATATATGATTTTAAGTGTTTTTTCTTCCACGTTCCCAAGGCATCCATAACTAATGTCTATTGGAGATGGAGCAAAATATCTTCCGGGTCCCCTCCATAAACTGCTCTCTATTCCTCAGAACTGTCACTATTATCGTTTGGAGGATGATGTTAGTTGTTTTATGGTAGGAGTGTTATGACAGATTTTTTTAATTGCATGTACAGACTACCTTCGTGAAACCGTTACAAGCGCCACGCCTTACTGCAGAGCTAGATGGGAGAAGCAGGATAGAAGGGGGCTGATGACTGATTCAGCCAACGTAATTATTCTATGGCTTGCTGATCTGAGCCCAGGATGCAGCCCTCTTGTGTGGAAGCACGTCTTCAAATCTTCCATGTTCTTCTTTTTTGAACCCGCCGGGGCATCACGAACCACTCTGACACAGTTAGGGTCAATTTCTTTAATTGTGTGAGGGGTTATGATAGGCAATTTTGGTGCTTATGATGTTGCAGGGGACGGAGCTCTTAGGCTAGGCAGCCATTCACTCTGTAGTCGCGCATGCGCCTCTGTTTAGTGCTTTCTAAAGCCGAGGGGAACCGAGCTCTCTAATTAGGCTGCCATTCCCTCTGCTGTCGCGCATGCGCCTCCTCTTGTGACAGCTTTTCATGTACCACCACATATCAATAATAAACGTCTAATGAAGAAGAAAACATTTGACTATTAATATGTTGGTCCATTAAAAGATTTTACAACCTACAAAATACCTTGCTCCTTCTGGGATCAATATGGCTAATAACACCCTTTAATTAAGAAAATAAGACAAAATAATTGTATAATATACTTTTTTTATTATATACAGTATGTATGTATATATACATACACGCAGAGTTCCCTGCTGTGCTGTCTGTGATGTGGCCTCTCATGTAGGGGGCGTTACCAATGTGTTTTTGCCCCCCTCCATAAATACGCTGGGAGAGAACGGGCGTTGTAAATTGTAATTTTTGACTGTTAAAATATCTTATTTTCTTTTTAGAGAATGGCAGCCAGACCGCAAACACGTTATTCACTAAGACAGTCAGCTGGCTTTCAATTTTCTTCAAAACAAGAGTCGTCTATAGATTTTGAAGTGCAGCGTACTGCAGGCTCGTATTTGTGTCAAATTCAGTTATGAGCACACATGCTTTTTGCCAGGATCCCATCGTGGCAGTGGGTGACCATTCGTAACATGAATAGTGCCAACTTATTATGAGGTGCCTGTGCAAAGTTTGTAAGTAACTACTCGCCTATGCCTCACCTCTACTTCAATTGCAGTTTTGAATGCAAAGGCAGAGGTGGTCAGCAATGTGTGCTTTCAGTTCATTATATTTAAATCTTGCCTTTTATGCAGTACAAGTTACAAGTTGTGTTAACATTTTTGGAGTACATTTTTCCAATATCCTCATTACTTCTAGTCAGCACTTCATAAGATTTTCTCTCTTTTTTTCTGAAATGTTTGCGGGTTTCCTTCGTGGTGGAAATTTTATTTTCATAACTGGATTATTCGTTATACAATATATATATGATTTTAAGTGTTTTTTCTTCCACGTTCCCAAGGCATCCATAACTAATGTCTATTGGAGATGGAGCAAAATATCTTCCGGGTCCCCTCCATAAACTGCTCTCTATTCCTCAGAACTGTCACTATTATCGTTTGGAGGATGATGTTAGTTTTTTTATGGTAGGAGTGTTATGACAGATTTTTTTAATTGCATGTACAGACTACCTTCGTGAAACCGTTACAAGCGCCACGCCTTACTGCAGAGCTAGATGGGAGAAGCAGGATAGAAGGGGGCTGATGACTGATTCAGCCAACGTAATTATTCTATGGCTTGCTGATCTGAGCCCAGGATGCAGCCCTCTTGTGTGGAAGCACGTCTTCAAATCTTCCATGTTCTTCTTTTTTGAACCCGCCGGGGCATCACGAACCACTCTGACACAGGGTCAATTTCTTTAATTGTGTGAGGGGTTATGATAGGCAATTTTGGTGCTTATGATGTTGCAGGGGACGGAGCTCTTAGGCTAGGCAGCCATTCACTCCGTAGTCGCGCATGCGCCTCTGTTTAGTGCTTTCTAAAGCCGAGGGGAACCGAGCTCTCTAATTAGGCTGCCATTCCCTCTGCTGTCGCGCATGCGCCTCCTCTTGTGACAGCTTTTCATGTACCACCACATATCAATAGTAAACGTCTAATGAAGAAGAAAACATTTGACTATTAATATGTTGGTCCATTAAAAGATTTTACAACCTACAAAATACCTTGCTCCTTCTGGGATCAATATGGCTAATAACACCCTTTAATTAAGAAAATAAGACAAAATAATTGTATAATATACTTTTTTTATCATATACAGTATTTATGTATATATACATACACGCAGAGTTCCCTGCTGTGCTGTCTGTGATGTGGCCTCTAATGTAGGGGGCGTTACCAATGTGTTTTTGCCCCCCTCCATAAAGACACTGGGAGAGAACGGGCGTTGTAAATTGTAATTTTTGACTGTTAAAATATCTTATTTTCTTTTTAGACCGCAAACACGTTATTCACTAAGACAGTCAGCTGGCTTTCAATTTTCTTCAAAACAAGAGTCGTCTATAGATTTTGAAGTGCAGCGTACTGCAGGCTCGTATTTGTGTCAAATTCAGTTATGAGCACACATGCTTTTTGCCAGGATCCCATCGTGGCAGTGGGTGACCGTTCGTAACATGAATAGTGCCCACTTATTATGAGGTGCCTGTGCAAAGTTTGTAAGTAACTACTCGCCTATGCCTCACCTCTACTTCAATTGCAGTTTTGAATGCAAAGGCAGAGGTGGTCAGCAATGTGTGCTTTCAGTTCATTATATTTAAATCTTGCCTTTTATGCAGTACAAGTTACAAGTTGTGTTAACATTTTTGGAGTACATTTTTCCAATATCCTCATTACTTCTAGTCAGCACTTCATAAGATTTTCTCTCTTTTTTTCTGAAATGTTTGCGGGTTTCCTTCGTGGTGGAAATTTTATTTTCATAACTGGATTATTCGTTATACAATATATATATGATTTTAAGTGTTTTTTCTTCCACGTTCCCAAGGCATCCATAACTAATGTCTATTGGAGATGGAGCAAAATATCTTCCGGGTCCCCTCCATAAACTGCTCTCTATTCCTCAGAACTGTCACTATTATCGTTTGGAGGATGATGTTAGTTGTTTTATGGTAGGAGTGTTATGACAGATTTTTTTAATTGCATGTACAGACTACCTTCGTGAAACCGTTACAAGCGCCACGCCTTACTGCAGAGCTAGATGGGAGAAGCAGGATAGAAGGGGGCTGATGACTGATTCAGCCAACGTAATTATTCTATGGCTTGCTGATCTGAGCCCAGGATGCAGCCCTCTTGTGTGGAAGCACGTCTTCAAATCTTCCATGTTCTTCTTTTTTGAACCCGCCGGGGCATCACGAACCACTCTGACACAGTTAGGGTCAATTTCTTTAATTGTGTGAGGGGTTATGATAGGCAATTTTGGTGCTTATGATGTTGCAGGGGACGGAGCTCTTAGGCTAGGCAGCCATTCACTCTGTAGTCGCGCATGCGCCTCTGTTTAGTGCTTTCTAAAGCCGAGGGGAACCGAGCTCTCTAATTAGGCTGCCATTCCCTCTGCTGTCGCGCATGCGCCTCCTCTTGTGACAGCTTTTCATGTACCACCACATATCAATAATAAACGTCTAATGAAGAAGAAAACATTTGACTATTAATATGTTGGTCCATTAAAAGATTTTACAACCTACAAAATACCTTGCTCCTTCTGGGATCAATATGGCTAATAACACCCTTTAATTAAGAAAATAAGACAAAATAATTGTATAATATACTTTTTTTATTATATACAGTATGTATGTATATATACATACACGCAGAGTTCCCTGCTGTGCTGTCTGTGATGTGGCCTCTCATGTAGGGGGCGTTACCAATGTGTTTTTGCCCCCCTCCATAAATACGCTGGGAGAGAACGGGCGTTGTAAATTGTAATTTTTGACTGTTAAAATATCTTATTTTCTTTTTAGAGAATGGCAGCCAGACCGCAAACACGTTATTCACTAAGACAGTCAGCTGGCTTTCAATTTTCTTCAAAACTAGAGTCGTCTATAGATTTTGAAGTGCAGCGTACTGCAGGCTCGTATTTGTGTCAAATTCAGTTATGAGCACACATGCTTTTTGCCAGGATCCCATCGTGGCAGTGGGTGACCGTTCGTAACATGAATAGTGCCCACTTATTATGAGGTGCCTGTGCAAAGTTTGTAAGTAACTACTCGCCTATGCCTCACCTCTACTTCAATTGCAGTTTTGAATGCAAAGGCAGAGGTGGTCAGCAATGTGTGCTTTCAGTTCATTATATTTAAATCTTGCCTTTTATGCAGTACAAGTTACAAGTTGTGTTAACATTTTTGGAGTACATTTTTCCAATATCCTCATTACTTCTAGTCAGCACTTCATAAGATTTTCTCTCTTTTTTTCTGAAATGTTTGCGGGTTTCCTTCGTGGTGGAAATTTTATTTTCATAACTGGATTATTCGTTATACAATATATATATGATTTTAAGTGTTTTTTCTTCCACGTTCCCAAGGCATCCATAACTAATGTCTATTGGAGATGGAGCAAAATATCTTCCGGGTCCCCTCCATAAACTGCTCTCTATTCCTCAGAACTGTCACTATTATCGTTTGGAGGATGATGTTAGTTGTTTTATGGTAGGAGTGTTATGACAGATTTTTTTAATTGCATGTACAGACTACCTTCGTGAAACCGTTACAAGCGCCACGCCTTACTGCAGAGCTAGATGGGAGAAGCAGGATAGAAGGGGGCTGATGACTGATTCAGCCAACGTAATTATTCTATGGCTTGCTGATCTGAGCCCAGGATGCAGCCCTCTTGTGTGGAAGCACGTCTTCAAATCTTCCATGTTCTTCTTTTTTGAACCCGCCGGGGCATCACGAACCACTCTGACACAGTTAGGGTCAATTTCTTTAATTGTGTGAGGGGTTATGATAGGCAATTTTGGTGCTTATGATGTTGCAGGGGACGGAGCTCTTAGGCTAGGCAGCCATTCACTCCGTAGTCGCGCATGCGCCTCTATTTAGTGCTTTCTAAAGCCGAGGGGAACCGAGCTCTCTAATTAGGCTGCCATTCCCTCTGCTGTCGCACATGCGCCTCCTCTTGTGACAGCTTTTCATGTACCACCACATATCAATAGTAAACGTCTAATGAAGAAGAAAACATTTGACTATTAATATGTTGGTCCATTAAAAGATTTTACAACCTACAAAATACCTTGCTCCTTCTGGGATCAATATGGCTAATAACAACCTTTAATTAAGAAAATAAGACAAAATAATTGTATAATATACTTTTTTTATCATATACAGTATTTATGTATATATACATACACGCAGAGTTCCCTGCTGTGCTGTCTGTGATGTGGCCTCTAATGTAGGGGGCGTTACCAATGTGTTTTTGCCCCCCTCCATAAAGACACTGGGAGAGAACGGGCGTTGTAAATTGTAATTTTTGACTGTTAAAATATCTTATTTTCTTTTTAGACCGCAAACACGTTATTCACTAAGACAGTCAGCTGGCTTTCAATTTTCTTCAAAACAAGAGTCGTCTATAGATTTTGAAGTGCAGCGTACTGCAGGCTCGTATTTGTGTCAAATTCAGTTATGAGCACACATGCTTTTTGCCAGGATCCCATCGTGGCAGTGGGTGACCGTTCGTAACATGAATAGTGCCCACTTATTATGAGGTGCCTGTGCAAAGTTTGTAAGTAACTACTCGCCTATGCCTCACCTCTACTTCAATTGCAGTTTTGAATGCAAAGGCAGAGGTGGTCAGCAATGTGTGCTTTCAGTTCATTATATTTAAATCTTGCCTTTTATGCAGTACAAGTTACAAGTTGTGTTAACATTTTTGGAGTACATTTTTCCAATATCCTCATTACTTCTAGTCAGCACTTCATAAGATTTTCTCTCTTTTTTTCTGAAATGTTTGCGGGTTTCCTTCGTGGTGGAAATTTTATTTTCATAACTGGATTATTCGTTATACAATATATATATGATTTTAAGTGTTTTTTCTTCCACGTTCCCAAGGCATCCATAACTAATGTCTATTGGAGATGGAGCAAAATATCTTCCGGGTCCCCTCCATAAACTGCTCTCTATTCCTCAGAACTGTCACTATTATCGTTTGGAGGATGATGTTAGTTGTTTTATGGTAGGAGTGTTATGACAGATTTTTTTAATTGCATGTACAGACTACCTTCGTGAAACCGTTACAAGCGCCACGCCTTACTGCAGAGCTAGATGGGAGAAGCAGGATAGAAGGGGGCTGATGACTGATTCAGCCAACGTAATTATTCTATGGCTTGCTGATCTGAGCCCAGGATACAGCCCTCTTGTGTGGAAGCACGTCTTCAAATCTTCCATGTTCTTCTTTTTTGAACCCGCCGGGGCATCACGAACCACTCTGACACAGTTAGGGTCAATTTCTTTAATTGTGTGAGGGGTTATGATAGGCAATTTTGGTGCTTATGATGTTGCAGGGGACGGAGCTCTTAGGCTAGGCAGCCATTCACTCCGTAGTCGCGCATGCGCCTCTGTTTAGTGCTTTCTAAAGCCGAGGGGAACCGAGCTCTCTAATTAGGCTGCCATTCCCTCTGCTGTCGCGCATGCGCCTCCTCTTGTGACAGCTTTTCATGTACCACCACATATCAATAGTAAACGTCTAATGAAGAAGAAAACATTTGACTATTAATATGTTGGTCCATTAAAAGATTTTACAACCTACAAAATACCTTGCTCCTTCTGGGATCAATATGGCTAATAACACCCTTTAATTAAGAAAATAAGACAAAATAATTGTATAATATACTTTTTTTATCATATACAGTATGTATGTATATATACATACACGCAGAGTTCCCTGCTGTGCTGTCTGTGATGTGGCCTCTAATGTAGGGGGCGTTACCAATGTGTTTTTGCCCCCCTCCATAAATACGCTGGGAGAGAACGGGCGTTGTAAATTGTAATTTTTGACTGTTAAAATATCTTATTTTCTTTTTAGAGAATGGCAGCCAGACGGCAAACACGTTATTCACTAAGACAGTCAGCTGGCTTTCAATTTTCTTCAAAACAAGAGTCGTCTATAGATTTTGAAGTGCAGCGTACTGCAGGCTCGTATTTGTGTCAAATTCAGTTATGAGCACACATGCTTTTTGCCAGGATCCCATCGTGGCAGTGGGTGACCGTTCGTAACATGAATAGTGCCCACTTATTATGAGGTGCCTGTGCAAAGTTTGTAAGTAACTACTCGCCTATGCCTCACCTCTACTTCAATTGCAGTTTTGAATGCAAAGGCAGAGGTGGTCAGCAATGTGTGCTTTCAGTTCATTATATTTAAATCTTGCCTTTTATGCAGTACAAGTTACAAGTTGTGTTAACATTTTTGGAGTACATTTTTCCAATATCCTCATTACTTCTAGTCAGCACTTCATAAGATTTTCTCTCTTTTTTTCTGAAATGTTTGCGGGTTTCCTTCGTGGTGGAAATTTTATTTTCATAACTGGATTATTCGTTATACAATATATATATGATTTTAAGTGTTTTTTCTTCCACGTTCCCAAGGCATCCATAACTAATGTCTATTGGAAATGGAGCAAAATATCTTCCGGGTCCCCTCCATAAACTGCTCTCTATTCCTCAGAACTGTCACTATTATCGTTTGGAGGATGATGTTAGTTGTTTTATGGTAGGAGTGTTATGACAGATTTTTTTAATTGCATGTACAGACTACCTTCGTGAAACCGTTACAAGCGCCACGCCTTACTGCAGAGCTAGATGGGAGAAGCAGGATAGAAGGGGGCTGATGACTGATTCAGCCAACGTAATTATTCTATGGCTTGCTGATCTGAGCCCAGGATGCAGCCCTCTTGTGTGGAAGCACGTCTTCAAATCTTCCATGTTCTTCTTTTTTGAACCCGCCGGGGCATCACGAACCACTCTGACACAGGGTCAATTTCTTTAATTGTGTGAGGGGTTATGATAGGCAATTTTGGTGCTTATGATGTTGCAGGGGACGGAGCTCTTAGGCTAGGCAGCCATTCACTCCGTAGTCGCGCATGCGCCTCTGTTTAGTGCTTTCTAAAGCCGAGGGGAACCGAGCTCTCTAATTAGGCTGCCATTCCCTCTGCTGTCGCGCATGCGCCTCCTCTTGTGACAGCTTTTCATGTACCACCACATATCAATAGTAAACGTCTAATGAAGAAGAAAACATTTGACTATTAATATGTTGGTCCATTAAAAGATTTTACAACCTACAAAATACCTTGCTCCTTCTGGGATCAATATGGCTAATAACACCCTTTAATTAAGAAAATAAGACAAAATAATTGTATAATATACTTTTTTTATCATATACAGTATTTATGTATATATACATACACGCAGAGTTCCCTGCTGTGCTGTCTGTGATGTGGCCTCTAATGTAGGGGGCGTTACCAATGTGTTTTTGCCCCCCTCCATAAAGACACTGGGAGAGAACGGGCGTTGTAAATTGTAATTTTTGACTGTTAAAATATCTTATTTTCTTTTTAGACCGCAAACACGTTATTCACTAAGACAGTCAGCTGGCTTTCAATTTTCTTCAAAACAAGAGTCGTCTATAGATTTTGAAGTGCAGCGTACTGCAGGCTCGTATTTGTGTCAAATTCAGTTATGAGCACACATGCTTTTTGCCAGGATCCCATCGTGGCAGTGGGTGACCGTTCGTAACATGAATAGTGCCCACTTATTATGAGGTGCCTGTGCAAAGTTTGTAAGTAACTACTCGCCTATGCCTCACCTCTACTTCAATTGCAGTTTTGAATGCAAAGGCAGAGGTGGTCAGCAATGTGTGCTTTCAGTTCATTATATTTAAATCTTGCCTTTTATGCAGTACAAGTTACAAGTTGTGTTAACATTTTTGGAGTACATTTTTCCAATATCCTCATTACTTCTAGTCAGCACTTCATAAGATTTTCTCTCTTTTTTTCTGAAATGTTTGCGGGTTTCCTTCGTGGTGGAAATTTTATTTTCATAACTGGATTATTCGTTATACAATATATATATGATTTTAAGTGTTTTTTCTTCCACGTTCCCAAGGCATCCATAACTAATGTCTATTGGAGATGGAGCAAAATATCTTCCGGGTCCCCTCCATAAACTGCTCTCTATTCCTCAGAACTGTCACTATTATCGTTTGGAGGATGATGTTAGTTGTTTTATGGTAGGAGTGTTATGACAGATTTTTTTAATTGCATGTACAGACTACCTTCGTGAAACCGTTACAAGCGCCACGCCTTACTGCAGAGCTAGATGGGAGAAGCAGGATAGAAGGGGGCTGATGACTGATTCAGCCAACGTAATTATTCTATGGCTTGCTGATCTGAGCCCAGGATGCAGCCCTCTTGTGTGGAAGCACGTCTTCAAATCTTCCATGTTCTTCTTTTTTGAACCCGCCGGGGCATCACGAACCACTCTGACACAGGGTCAATTTCTTTAATTGTGTGAGGGGTTATGATAGGCAATTTTGGTGCTTATGATGTTGCAGGGGACGGAGCTCTTAGGCTAGGCAGCCATTCACTCCGTAGTCGCGCATGCGCCTCTGTTTAGTGCTTTCTAAAGCCGAGGGGAACCGAGCTCTCTAATTAGGCTGCCATTCCCTCTGCTGTCGCGCATGCGCCTCCTCTTGTGACAGCTTTTCATGTACCACCACATATCAATAGTAAACGTCTAATGAAGAAGAAAACATTTGACTATTAATATGTTGGTCCATTAAAAGATTTTACAACCTACAAAATACCTTGCTCCTTCTGGGATCAATATGGCTAATAACACCCTTTAATTAAGAAAATAAGACAAAATAATTGTATAATATACTTTTTTTATCATATACAGTATTTATGTATATATACATACACGCAGAGTTCCCTGCTGTGCTGTCTGTGATGTGGCCTCTAATGTAGGGGGCGTTACCAATGTGTTTTTGCCCCCCTCCATAAAGACACTGGGAGAGAACGGGCGTTGTAAATTGTAATTTTTGACTGTTAAAATATCTTATTTTCTTTTTAGACCGCAAACACGTTATTCACTAAGACAGTCAGCTGGCTTTCAATTTTCTTCAAAACAAGAGTCGTCTATAGATTTTGAAGTGCAGCGTACTGCAGGCTCGTATTTGTGTCAAATTCAGTTATGAGCACACATGCTTTTTGCCAGGATCCCATCGTGGCAGTGGGTGACCGTTCGTAACATGAATAGTGCCCACTTATTATGAGGTGCCTGTGCAAAGTTTGTAAGTAACTACTCGCCTATGCCTCACCTCTACTTCAATTGCAGTTTTGAATGCAAAGGCAGAGGTGGTCAGCAATGTGTGCTTTCAGTTCATTATATTTAAATCTTGCCTTTTATGCAGTACAAGTTACAAGTTGTGTTAACATTTTTGGAGTACATTTTTCCAATATCCTCATTACTTCTAGTCAGCACTTCATAAGATTTTCTCTCTTTTTTTCTGAAATGTTTGCGGGTTTCCTTCGTGGTGGAAATTTTATTTTCATAACTGGATTATTCGTTATACAATATATATATGATTTTAAGTGTTTTTTCTTCCACGTTCCCAAGGCATCCATAACTAATGTCTATTGGAGATGGAGCAAAATATCTTCCGGGTCCCCTCCATAAACTGCTCTCTATTCCTCAGAACTGTCACTATTATCGTTTGGAGGATGATGTTAGTTGTTTTATGGTAGGAGTGTTATGACAGATTTTTTTAATTGCATGTACAGACTACCTTCGTGAAACCGTTACAAGCGCCACGCCTTACTGCAGAGCTAGATGGGAGAAGCAGGATAGAAGGGGGCTGATGACTGATTCAGCCAACGTAATTATTCTATGGCTTGCTGATCTGAGCCCAGGATGCAGCCCTCTTGTGTGGAAGCACGTCTTCAAATCTTCCATGTTCTTCTTTTTTGAACCCGCCGGGGCATCACGAACCACTCTGACACAGTTAGGGTCAATTTCTTTAATTGTGTGAGGGGTTATGATAGGCAATTTTGGTGCTTATGATGTTGCAGGGGACGGAGCTCTTAGGCTAGGCAGCCATTCACTCTGTAGTCGCGCATGCGCCTCTGTTTAGTGCTTTCTAAAGCCGAGGGGAACCGAGCTCTCTAATTAGGCTGCCATTCCCTCTGCTGTCGCGCATGCGCCTCCTCTTGTGACAGCTTTTCATGTACCACCACATATCAATAATAAACGTCTAATGAAGAAGAAAACATTTGACTATTAATATGTTGGTCCATTAAAAGATTTTACAACCTACAAAATACCTTGCTCCTTCTGGGATCAATATGGCTAATAACACCCTTTAATTAAGAAAATAAGACAAAATAATTGTATAATATACTTTTTTTATTATATACAGTATGTATGTATATATACATACACGCAGAGTTCCCTGCTGTGCTGTCTGTGATGTGGCCTCTCATGTAGGGGGCGTTACCAATGTGTTTTTGCCCCCCTCCATAAATACGCTGGGAGAGAACGGGCGTTGTAAATTGTAATTTTTGACTGTTAAAATATCTTATTTTCTTTTTAGAGAATGGCAGCCAGACCGCAAACACGTTATTCACTAAGACAGTCAGCTGGCTTTCAATTTTCTTCAAAACAAGAGTCGTCTATAGATTTTGAAGTGCAGCGTACTGCAGGCTCGTATTTGTGTCAAATTCAGTTATGAGCACACATGCTTTTTGCCAGGATCCCATCGTGGCAGTGGGTGACCATTCGTAACATGAATAGTGCCAACTTATTATGAGGTGCCTGTGCAAAGTTTGTAAGTAACTACTCGCCTATGCCTCACCTCTACTTCAATTGCAGTTTTGAATGCAAAGGCAGAGGTGGTCAGCAATGTGTGCTTTCAGTTCATTATATTTAAATCTTGCCTTTTATGCAGTACAAGTTACAAGTTGTGTTAACATTTTTGGAGTACATTTTTCCAATATCCTCATTACTTCTAGTCAGCACTTCATAAGATTTTCTCTCTTTTTTTCTGAAATGTTTGCGGGTTTCCTTCGTGGTGGAAATTTTATTTTCATAACTGGATTATTCGTTATACAATATATATATGATTTTAAGTGTTTTTTCTTCCACGTTCCCAAGGCATCCATAACTAATGTCTATTGGAGATGGAGCAAAATATCTTCCGGGTCCCCTCCATAAACTGCTCTCTATTCCTCAGAACTGTCACTATTATCGTTTGGAGGATGATGTTAGTTTTTTTATGGTAGGAGTGTTATGACAGATTTTTTTAATTGCATGTACAGACTACCTTCGTGAAACCGTTACAAGCGCCACGCCTTACTGCAGAGCTAGATGGGAGAAGCAGGATAGAAGGGGGCTGATGACTGATTCAGCCAACGTAATTATTCTATGGCTTGCTGATCTGAGCCCAGGATGCAGCCCTCTTGTGTGGAAGCACGTCTTCAAATCTTCCATGTTCTTCTTTTTTGAACCCGCCGGGGCATCACGAACCACTCTGACACAGGGTCAATTTCTTTAATTGTGTGAGGGGTTATGATAGGCAATTTTGGTGCTTATGATGTTGCAGGGGACGGAGCTCTTAGGCTAGGCAGCCATTCACTCCGTAGTCGCGCATGCGCCTCTGTTTAGTGCTTTCTAAAGCCGAGGGGAACCGAGCTCTCTAATTAGGCTGCCATTCCCTCTGCTGTCGCGCATGCGCCTCCTCTTGTGACAGCTTTTCATGTACCACCACATATCAATAGTAAACGTCTAATGAAGAAGAAAACATTTGACTATTAATATGTTGGTCCATTAAAAGATTTTACAACCTACAAAATACCTTGCTCCTTCTGGGATCAATATGGCTAATAACACCCTTTAATTAAGAAAATAAGACAAAATAATTGTATAATATACTTTTTTTATCATATACAGTATTTATGTATATATACATACACGCAGAGTTCCCTGCTGTGCTGTCTGTGATGTGGCCTCTAATGTAGGGGGCGTTACCAATGTGTTTTTGCCCCCCTCCATAAAGACACTGGGAGAGAACGGGCGTTGTAAATTGTAATTTTTGACTGTTAAAATATCTTATTTTCTTTTTAGACCGCAAACACGTTATTCACTAAGACAGTCAGCTGGCTTTCAATTTTCTTCAAAACAAGAGTCGTCTATAGATTTTGAAGTGCAGCGTACTGCAGGCTCGTATTTGTGTCAAATTCAGTTATGAGCACACATGCTTTTTGCCAGGATCCCATCGTGGCAGTGGGTGACCGTTCGTAACATGAATAGTGCCCACTTATTATGAGGTGCCTGTGCAAAGTTTGTAAGTAACTACTCGCCTATGCCTCACCTCTACTTCAATTGCAGTTTTGAATGCAAAGGCAGAGGTGGTCAGCAATGTGTGCTTTCAGTTCATTATATTTAAATCTTGCCTTTTATGCAGTACAAGTTACAAGTTGTGTTAACATTTTTGGAGTACATTTTTCCAATATCCTCATTACTTCTAGTCAGCACTTCATAAGATTTTCTCTCTTTTTTTCTGAAATGTTTGCGGGTTTCCTTCGTGGTGGAAATTTTATTTTCATAACTGGATTATTCGTTATACAATATATATATGATTTTAAGTGTTTTTTCTTTCACGTTCCCAAGGCATCCATAACTAATGTCTATTGGAGATGGAGCAAAATATCTTCCGGGTCCCCTCCATAAACTGCTCTCTATTCCTCAGAACTGTCACTATTATCGTTTGGAGGATGATGTTAGTTGTTTTATGGTAGGAGTGTTATGACAGATTTTTTTAATTGCATGTACAGACTACCTTCGTGAAACCGTTACAAGCGCCACGCCTTACTGCAGAGCTAGATGGGAGAAGCAGGATAGAAGGGGGCTGATGACTGATTCAGCCAACGTAATTATTCTATGGCTTGCTGATCTGAGCCCAGGATGCAGCCCTCTTGTGTGGAAGCACGTCTTCAAATCTTCCATGTTCTTCTTTTTTGAACCCGCCGGGGCATCACGAACCACTCTGACACAGTTAGGGTCAATTTCTTTAATTGTGTGAGGGGTTATGATAGGCAATTTTGGTGCTTATGATGTTGCAGGGGACGGAGCTCTTAGGCTAGGCAGCCATTCACTCCGTAGTCGCGCATGCGCCTCTATTTAGTGCTTTCTAAAGCCGAGGGGAACCGAGCTCTCTAATTAGGCTGCCATTCCCTCTGCTGTCGCACATGCGCCTCCTCTTGTGACAGCTTTTCATGTACCACCACATATCAATAGTAAACGTCTAATGAAGAAGAAAACATTTGACTATTAATATGTTGGTCCATTAAAAGATTTTACAACCTACAAAATACCTTGCTCCTTCTGGGATCAATATGGCTAATAACAACCTTTAATTAAGAAAATAAGACAAAATAATTGTATAATATACTTTTTTTATCATATACAGTATTTATGTATATATACATACACGCAGAGTTCCCTGCTGTGCTGTCTGTGATGTGGCCTCTAATGTAGGGGGCGTTACCAATGTGTTTTTGCCCCCCTCCATAAAGACACTGGGAGAGAACGGGCGTTGTAAATTGTAATTTTTGACTGTTAAAATATCTTATTTTCTTTTTAGACCGCAAACACGTTATTCACTAAGACAGTCAGCTGGCTTTCAATTTTCTTCAAAACAAGAGTCGTCTATAGATTTTGAAGTGCAGCGTACTGCAGGCTCGTATTTGTGTCAAATTCAGTTATGAGCACACATGCTTTTTGCCAGGATCCCATCGTGGCAGTGGGTGACCGTTCGTAACATGAATAGTGCCCACTTATTATGAGGTGCCTGTGCAAAGTTTGTAAGTAACTACTCGCCTATGCCTCACCTCTACTTCAATTGCAGTTTTGAATGCAAAGGCAGAGGTGGTCAGCAATGTGTGCTTTCAGTTCATTATATTTAAATCTTGCCTTTTATGCAGTACAAGTTACAAGTTGTGTTAACATTTTTGGAGTACATTTTTCCAATATCCTCATTACTTCTAGTCAGCACTTCATAAGATTTTCTCTCTTTTTTTCTGAAATGTTTGCGGGTTTCCTTCGTGGTGGAAATTTTATTTTCATAACTGGATTATTCGTTATACAATATATATATGATTTTAAGTGTTTTTTCTTCCACGTTCCCAAGGCATCCATAACTAATGTCTATTGGAGATGGAGCAAAATATCTTCCGGGTCCCCTCCATAAACTGCTCTCTATTCCTCAGAACTGTCACTATTATCGTTTGGAGGATGATGTTAGTTGTTTTATGGTAGGAGTGTTATGACAGATTTTTTTAATTGCATGTACAGACTACCTTCGTGAAACCGTTACAAGCGCCACGCCTTACTGCAGAGCTAGATGGGAGAAGCA
The DNA here is from genome assembly GCF_040206685.1 of Ascaphus truei. Taxonomy (NCBI): domain Eukaryota; kingdom Metazoa; phylum Chordata; class Amphibia; order Anura; family Ascaphidae; genus Ascaphus; species Ascaphus truei. The sequence goes on along the minus strand of NW_027457216.1, from coordinate 39,732 downwards.
GGATAGAAGGGGGCTGATGACTGATTCAGCCAACGTAATTATTCTATGGCTTGCTGATCTGAGCCCAGGATGCAGCCCTCTTGTGTGGAAGCACGTCTTCAAATCTTCCATGTTCTTCTTTTTTGAACCCGCCGGGGCATCACGAACCACTCTGACACAGTTAGGGTCAATTTCTTTAATTGTGTGAGGGGTTATGATAGGCAATTTTGGTGCTTATGATGTTGCAGGGGACGGAGCTCTTAGGCTAGGCAGCCATTCACTCTGTAGTCGCGCATGCGCCTCTGTTTAGTGCTTTCTAAAGCCGAGGGGAACCGAGCTCTCTAATTAGGCTGCCATTCCCTCTGCTGTCGCGCATGCGCCTCCTCTTGTGACAGCTTTTCATGTACCACCACATATCAATAATAAACGTCTAATGAAGAAGAAAACATTTGACTATTAATATGTTGGTCCATTAAAAGATTTTACAACCTACAAAATACCTTGCTCCTTCTGGGATCAATATGGCTAATAACACCCTTTAATTAAGAAAATAAGACAAAATAATTGTATAATATACTTTTTTTATTATATACAGTATGTATGTATATATACATACACGCAGAGTTCCCTGCTGTGCTGTCTGTGATGTGGCCTCTCATGTAGGGGGCGTTACCAATGTGTTTTTGCCCCCCTCCATAAATACGCTGGGAGAGAACGGGCGTTGTAAATTGTAATTTTTGACTGTTAAAATATCTTATTTTCTTTTTAGAGAATGGCAGCCAGACCGCAAACACGTTATTCACTAAGACAGTCAGCTGGCTTTCAATTTTCTTCAAAACAAGAGTCGTCTATAGATTTTGAAGTGCAGCGTACTGCAGGCTCGTATTTGTGTCAAATTCAGTTATGAGCACACATGCTTTTTGCCAGGATCCCATCGTGGCAGTGGGTGACCATTCGTAACATGAATAGTGCCAACTTATTATGAGGTGCCTGTGCAAAGTTTGTAAGTAACTACTCGCCTATGCCTCACCTCTACTTCAATTGCAGTTTTGAATGCAAAGGCAGAGGTGGTCAGCAATGTGTGCTTTCAGTTCATTATATTTAAATCTTGCCTTTTATGCAGTACAAGTTACAAGTTGTGTTAACATTTTTGGAGTACATTTTTCCAATATCCTCATTACTTCTAGTCAGCACTTCATAAGATTTTCTCTCTTTTTTTCTGAAATGTTTGCGGGTTTCCTTCGTGGTGGAAATTTTATTTTCATAACTGGATTATTCGTTATACAATATATATATGATTTTAAGTGTTTTTTCTTCCACGTTCCCAAGGCATCCATAACTAATGTCTATTGGAGATGGAGCAAAATATCTTCCGGGTCCCCTCCATAAACTGCTCTCTATTCCTCAGAACTGTCACTATTATCGTTTGGAGGATGATGTTAGTTTTTTTATGGTAGGAGTGTTATGACAGATTTTTTTAATTGCATGTACAGACTACCTTCGTGAAACCGTTACAAGCGCCACGCCTTACTGCAGAGCTAGATGGGAGAAGCAGGATAGAAGGGGGCTGATGACTGATTCAGCCAACGTAATTATTCTATGGCTTGCTGATCTGAGCCCAGGATGCAGCCCTCTTGTGTGGAAGCACGTCTTCAAATCTTCCATGTTCTTCTTTTTTGAACCCGCCGGGGCATCACGAACCACTCTGACACAGGGTCAATTTCTTTAATTGTGTGAGGGGTTATGATAGGCAATTTTGGTGCTTATGATGTTGCAGGGGACGGAGCTCTTAGGCTAGGCAGCCATTCACTCCGTAGTCGCGCATGCGCCTCTGTTTAGTGCTTTCTAAAGCCGAGGGGAACCGAGCTCTCTAATTAGGCTGCCATTCCCTCTGCTGTCGCGCATGCGCCTCCTCTTGTGACAGCTTTTCATGTACCACCACATATCAATAGTAAACGTCTAATGAAGAAGAAAACATTTGACTATTAATATGTTGGTCCATTAAAAGATTTTACAACCTACAAAATACCTTGCTCCTTCTGGGATCAATATGGCTAATAACACCCTTTAATTAAGAAAATAAGACAAAATAATTGTATAATATACTTTTTTTATCATATACAGTATTTATGTATATATACATACACGCAGAGTTCCCTGCTGTGCTGTCTGTGATGTGGCCTCTAATGTAGGGGGCGTTACCAATGTGTTTTTGCCCCCCTCCATAAAGACACTGGGAGAGAACGGGCGTTGTAAATTGTAATTTTTGACTGTTAAAATATCTTATTTTCTTTTTAGACCGCAAACACGTTATTCACTAAGACAGTCAGCTGGCTTTCAATTTTCTTCAAAACAAGAGTCGTCTATAGATTTTGAAGTGCAGCGTACTGCAGGCTCGTATTTGTGTCAAATTCAGTTATGAGCACACATGCTTTTTGCCAGGATCCCATCGTGGCAGTGGGTGACCGTTCGTAACATGAATAGTGCCCACTTATTATGAGGTGCCTGTGCAAAGTTTGTAAGTAACTACTCGCCTATGCCTCACCTCTACTTCAATTGCAGTTTTGAATGCAAAGGCAGAGGTGGTCAGCAATGTGTGCTTTCAGTTCATTATATTTAAATCTTGCCTTTTATGCAGTACAAGTTACAAGTTGTGTTAACATTTTTGGAGTACATTTTTCCAATATCCTCATTACTTCTAGTCAGCACTTCATAAGATTTTCTCTCTTTTTTTCTGAAATGTTTGCGGGTTTCCTTCGTGGTGGAAATTTTATTTTCATAACTGGATTATTCGTTATACAATATATATATGATTTTAAGTGTTTTTTCTTCCACGTTCCCAAGGCATCCATAACTAATGTCTATTGGAGATGGAGCAAAATATCTTCCGGGTCCCCTCCATAAACTGCTCTCTATTCCTCAGAACTGTCACTATTATCGTTTGGAGGATGATGTTAGTTGTTTTATGGTAGGAGTGTTATGACAGATTTTTTTAATTGCATGTACAGACTACCTTCGTGAAACCGTTACAAGCGCCACGCCTTACTGCAGAGCTAGATGGGAGAAGCAGGATAGAAGGGGGCTGATGACTGATTCAGCCAACGTAATTATTCTATGGCTTGCTGATCTGAGCCCAGGATGCAGCCCTCTTGTGTGGAAGCACGTCTTCAAATCTTCCATGTTCTTCTTTTTTGAACCCGCCGGGGCATCACGAACCACTCTGACACAGTTAGGGTCAATTTCTTTAATTGTGTGAGGGGTTATGATAGGCAATTTTGGTGCTTATGATGTTGCAGGGGACGGAGCTCTTAGGCTAGGCAGCCATTCACTCTGTAGTCGCGCATGCGCCTCTGTTTAGTGCTTTCTAAAGCCGAGGGGAACCGAGCTCTCTAATTAGGCTGCCATTCCCTCTGCTGTCGCGCATGCGCCTCCTCTTGTGACAGCTTTTCATGTACCACCACATATCAATAATAAACGTCTAATGAAGAAGAAAACATTTGACTATTAATATGTTGGTCCATTAAAAGATTTTACAACCTACAAAATACCTTGCTCCTTCTGGGATCAATATGGCTAATAACACCCTTTAATTAAGAAAATAAGACAAAATAATTGTATAATATACTTTTTTTATCATATACAGTATGTATGTATATATACATACACGCAGAGTTCCCTGCTGTGCTGTCTGTGATGTGGCCTCTCATGTAGGGGGCGTTACCAATGTGTTTTTGCCCCCCTCCATAAATACGCTGGGAGAGAACGGGCGTTGTAAATTGTAATTTTTGACTGTTAAAATATCTTATTTTCTTTTTAGAGAATGGCAGCCAGACCGCAAACACGTTATTCACTAAGACAGTCAGCTGGCTTTCAATTTTCTTCAAAACTAGAGTCGTCTATAGATTTTGAAGTGCAGCGTACTGCAGGCTCGTATTTGTGTCAAATTCAGTTATGAGCACACATGCTTTTTGCCAGGATCCCATCGTGGCAGTGGGTGACCGTTCGTAACATGAATAGTGCCCACTTATTATGAGGTGCCTGTGCAAAGTTTGTAAGTAACTACTCGCCTATGCCTCACCTCTACTTCAATTGCAGTTTTGAATGCAAAGGCAGAGGTGGTCAGCAATGTGTGCTTTCAGTTCATTATATTTAAATCTTGCCTTTTATGCAGTACAAGTTACAAGTTGTGTTAACATTTTTGGAGTACATTTTTCCAATATCCTCATTACTTCTAGTCAGCACTTCATAAGATTTTCTCTCTTTTTTTCTGAAATGTTTGCGGGTTTCCTTCGTGGTGGAAATTTTATTTTCATAACTGGATTATTCGTTATACAATATATATATGATTTTAAGTGTTTTTTCTTCCACGTTCCCAAGGCATCCATAACTAATGTCTATTGGAGATGGAGCAAAATATCTTCCGGGTCCCCTCCATAAACTGCTCTCTATTCCTCAGAACTGTCACTATTATCGTTTGGAGGATGATGTTAGTTGTTTTATGGTAGGAGTGTTATGACAGATTTTTTTAATTGCATGTACAGACTACCTTCGTGAAACCGTTACAAGCGCCACGCCTTACTGCAGAGCTAGATGGGAGAAGCAGGATAGAAGGGGGCTGATGACTGATTCAGCCAACGTAATTATTCTATGGCTTGCTGATCTGAGCCCAGGATGCAGCCCTCTTGTGTGGAAGCACGTCTTCAAATCTTCCATGTTCTTCTTTTTTGAACCCGCCGGGGCATCACGAACCACTCTGACACAGTTAGGGTCAATTTCTTTAATTGTGTGAGGGGTTATGATAGGCAATTTTGGTGCTTATGATGTTGCAGGGGACGGAGCTCTTAGGCTAGGCAGCCATTCACTCCGTAGTCGCGCATGCGCCTCTATTTAGTGCTTTCTAAAGCCGAGGGGAACCGAGCTCTCTAATTAGGCTGCCATTCCCTCTGCTGTCGCACATGCGCCTCCTCTTGTGACAGCTTTTCATGTACCACCACATATCAATAGTAAACGTCTAATGAAGAAGAAAACATTTGACTATTAATATGTTGGTCCATTAAAAGATTTTACAACCTACAAAATACCTTGCTCCTTCTGGGATCAATATGGCTAATAACAACCTTTAATTAAGAAAATAAGACAAAATAATTGTATAATATACTTTTTTTATCATATACAGTATTTATGTATATATACATACACGCAGAGTTCCCTGCTGTGCTGTCTGTGATGTGGCCTCTAATGTAGGGGGCGTTACCAATGTGTTTTTGCCCCCCTCCATAAAGACACTGGGAGAGAACGGGCGTTGTAAATTGTAATTTTTGACTGTTAAAATATCTTATTTTCTTTTTAGACCGCAAACACGTTATTCACTAAGACAGTCAGCTGGCTTTCAATTTTCTTCAAAACAAGAGTCGTCTATAGATTTTGAAGTGCAGCGTACTGCAGGCTCGTATTTGTGTCAAATTCAGTTATGAGCACACATGCTTTTTGCCAGGATCCCATCGTGGCAGTGGGTGACCGTTCGTAACATGAATAGTGCCCACTTATTATGAGGTGCCTGTGCAAAGTTTGTAAGTAACTACTCGCCTATGCCTCACCTCTACTTCAATTGCAGTTTTGAATGCAAAGGCAGAGGTGGTCAGCAATGTGTGCTTTCAGTTCATTATATTTAAATCTTGCCTTTTATGCAGTACAAGTTACAAGTTGTGTTAACATTTTTGGAGTACATTTTTCCAATATCCTCATTACTTCTAGTCAGCACTTCATAAGATTTTCTCTCTTTTTTTCTGAAATGTTTGCGGGTTTCCTTCGTGGTGGAAATTTTATTTTCATAACTGGATTATTCGTTATACAATATATATATGATTTTAAGTGTTTTTTCTTCCACGTTCCCAAGGCATCCATAACTAATGTCTATTGGAGATGGAGCAAAATATCTTCCGGGTCCCCTCCATAAACTGCTCTCTATTCCTCAGAACTGTCACTATTATCGTTTGGAGGATGATGTTAGTTGTTTTATGGTAGGAGTGTTATGACAGATTTTTTTAATTGCATGTACAGACTACCTTCGTGAAACCGTTACAAGCGCCACGCCTTACTGCAGAGCTAGATGGGAGAAGCAGGATAGAAGGGGGCTGATGACTGATTCAGCCAACGTAATTATTCTATGGCTTGCTGATCTGAGCCCAGGATGCAGCCCTCTTGTGTGGAAGCACGTCTTCAAATCTTCCATGTTCTTCTTTTTTGAACCCGCCGGGGCATCACGAACCACTCTGACACAGTTAGGGTCAATTTCTTTAATTGTGTGAGGGGTTATGATAGGCAATTTTGGTGCTTATGATGTTGCAGGGGACGGAGCTCTTAGGCTAGGCAGCCATTCACTCCGTAGTCGCGCATGCGCCTCTATTTAGTGCTTTCTAAAGCCGAGGGGAACCGAGCTCTCTAATTAGGCTGCCATTCCCTCTGCTGTCGCACATGCGCCTCCTCTTGTGACAGCTTTTCATGTACCACCACATATCAATAGTAAACGTCTAATGAAGAAGAAAACATTTGACTATTAATATGTTGGTCCATTAAAAGATTTTACAACCTACAAAATACCTTGCTCCTTCTGGGATCAATATGGCTAATAACACCCTTTAATTAAGAAAATAAGACAAAATAATTGTATAATATACTTTTTTTATCATATACAGTATTTATGTATATATACATACACGCAGAGTTCCCTGCTGTGCTGTCTGTGATGTGGCCTCTAATGTAGGGGGCGTTACCAATGTGTTTTTGCCCCCCTCCATAAAGACACTGGGAGAGAACGGGCGTTGTAAATTGTAATTTTTGACTGTTAAAATATCTTATTTTCTTTTTAGACCGCAAACACGTTATTCACTAAGACAGTCAGCTGGCTTTCAATTTTCTTCAAAACAAGAGTCGTCTATAGATTTTGAAGTGCAGCGTACTGCAGGCTCGTATTTGTGTCAAATTCAGTTATGAGCACACATGCTTTTTGCCAGGATCCCATCGTGGCAGTGGGTGACCGTTCGTAACATGAATAGTGCCAACTTATTATGAGGTGCCTGTGCAAAGTTTGTAAGTAACTACTCGCCTATGCCTCACCTCTACTTCAATTGCAGTTTTGAATGCAAAGGCAGAGGTGGTCAGCAATGTGTGCTTTCAGTTCATTATATTTAAATCTTGCCTTTTATGCAGTACAAGTTACAAGTTGTGTTAACATTTTTGGAGTACATTTTTCCAATATCCTCATTACTTCTAGTCAGCACTTCATAAGATTTTCTCTCTTTTTTTCTGAAATGTTTGCGGTTTCCTTCGTGGTGGAAATTTTATTTTCATAACTGGATTATTCGTTATACAATATATATATATGATTTTAAGTGTTTTTTCTTCCACGTTCCCAAGGCATCCATAACTAATGTCTATTGGAGATGGAGCAAAATATCTTCCGGGTCCCCTCCATAAACTGCTCTCTATTCCTCAGAACTGTCACTATTATCGTTTGGAGGATGATGTTAGTTGTTTTATGGTAGGAGTGTTATGACAGATTTTTTTAATTGCATGTACAGACTACCTTTGTGAAACCGTTACAAGCGCCACGCCTTACTGCAGAGCTAGATGGGAGAAGCAGGATAGAAGGGGGCTGATGACTGATTCAGCCAACGTAATTATTCTATGGCTTGCTGATCTGAGCCCAGGATGCAGCCCTCTTGTGTGGAAGCACGTCTTCAAATCTTCCATGTTCTTCTTTTTTGAACCCGCCGGGGCATCACGAACCACTCTGACACAGGGTCAATTTCTTTAATTGTGTGAGGGGTTATGATAGGCAATTTTGGTGCTTATGATGTTGCAGGGGACGGAGCTCTTAGGCTAGGCAGCCATTCACTCCGTAGTCGCGCATGCGCCTCTGTTTAGTGCTTTCTAAAGCCGAGGGGAACCGAGCTCTCTAATTAGGCTGCCATTCCCTCTGCTGTCGCGCATGCGCCTCCTCTTGTGACAGCTTTTCATGTACCACCACATATCAATAGTAAACGTCTAATGAAGAAGAAAACATTTGACTATTAATATGTTGGTCCATTAAAAGATTTTACAACCTACAAAATACCTTGCTCCTTCTGGGATCAATATGGCTAATAACACCCTTTAATTAAGAAAATAAGACAAAATAATTGTATAATATACTTTTTTTATCATATACAGTATGTATGTATATATACATACACGCAGAGTTCCCTGCTGTGCTGTCTGTGATGTGGCCTCTAATGTAGGGGGCGTTACCAATGTGTTTTTGCCCCCCTCCATAAAGACACTGGGAGAGAACGGGCGTTGTAAATTGTAATTTTTGACTGTTAAAATATCTTATTTTCTTTTTAGAGAATGGCAGCCAGACCGCAAACACGTTATTCACTAAGACAGTCAGCTGGCTTTCAATTTTCTTCAAAACAAGAGTCGTCTATAGATTTTGAAGTGCAGCGTACTGCAGGCTCGTATTTGTGTCAAATTCAGTTATGAGCACACATGCTTTTTGCCAGGATCCCATCGTGGCAGTGGGTGACCGTTCGTAACATGAATAGTGCCAACTTATTATGAGGTGCCTGTGCAAAGTTTGTAAGTAACTACTCGCCTATGCCTCACCTCTACTTCAATTGCAGTTTTGAATGCAAAGGCAGAGGTGGTCAGCAATGTGTGCTTTCAGTTCATTATATTTAAATCTTGCCTTTTATGCAGTACAAGTTACAAGTTGTGTTAACATTTTTGGAGTACATTTTTCCAATATCCTCATTACTTCTAGTCAGCACTTCATAAGATTTTCTCTCTTTTTTTCTGAAATGTTTGCGGTTTCCTTCGTGGTGGAAATTTTATTTTCATAACTGGATTATTCGTTATACAATATATATATATGATTTTAAGTGTTTTTTCTTCCACGTTCCCAAGGCATCCATAACTAATGTCTATTGGAGATGGAGCAAAATATCTTCCGGGTCCCCTCCATAAACTGCTCTCTATTCCTCAGAACTGTCACTATTATCGTTTGGAGGATGATGTTAGTTGTTTTATGGTAGGAGTGTTATGACAGATTTTTTTAATTGCATGTACAGACTACCTTCGTGAAACCGTTACAAGCGCCACGCCTTACTGCAGAGCTAGATGGGAGAAGCAGGATAGAAGGGGGCTGATGACTGATTCAGCCAACGTAATTATTCTATGGCTTGCTGATCTGAGCCCAGGATGCAGCCCTCTTGTGTGGAAGCACGTCTTCAAATCTTCCATGTTCTTCTTTTTTGAACCCGCCGGGGCATCACGAACCACTCTGACACAGTTAGGGTCAATTTCTTTAATTGTGTGAGGGGTTATGATAGGCAATTTTGGTGCTTATGATGCTGCAGGGGACGGAGCTCTTAGGCTAGGCAGCCATTCACTCCGTAGTCGCACATGCGCCTCTGTTTAGTGCTTTCTAAAGCCGAGGGGAACCGAGCTCTCTATTTAGGCTGCCATTCCCTCTGCTGTCGCGCATGCGCCTCCTCTTGTGACAGCTTTTCATGTACCACCACATATCAATAATAAACGTCTAATGAAGAAGAAAACATTTGACTATTAATATGTTGGTCCATTAAAAGATTTTACAACCTACAAAATACCTTGCTCCTTCTGGGATCAATATGGCTAATAACACCCTTTAATTAAGAAAATAAGACAAAATAATTGTATAATATACTTTTTTTATCATATACAGTATGTATGTATATATACATACACGCAGAGTTCCCTGCTGTGCTGTCTGTGATGTGGCCTCTAATGTAGGGGGCGTTACCAATGTGTTTTTGCCCCCCTCCATAAAGACACTGGGAGAGAACGGGCGTTGTAAATTGTAATTTTTGACTGTTAAAATATCTTATTTTCTTTTTAGAGAATGGCAGCCAGACCGCAAACACGTTATTCACTAAGACAGTCAGCTGGCTTTCAATTTTCTTCAAAACAAGAGTCGTCTATAGATTTTGAAGTGCAGCGTACTGCAGGCTCGTATTTGTGTCAAATTCAGTTATGAGCACACATGCTTTTTGCCAGGATCCCATCGTGGCAGTGGGTGACCGTTCGTAACATGAATAGTGCCAACTTATTATGAGGTGCCTGTGCAAAGTTTGTAAGTAACTACTCGCCTATGCCTCACCTCTACTTCAATTGCAGTTTTGAATGCAAAGGCAGAGGTGGTCAGCAATGTGTGCTTTCAGTTCATTATATTTAAATCTTGCCTTTTATGCAGTACAAGTTACAAGTTGTGTTAACATTTTTGGAGTACATTTTTCCAATATCCTCATTACTTCTAGTCAGCACTTCATAAGATTTTCTCTCTTTTTTTCTGAAATGTTTGCGGTTTCCTTCGTGGTGGAAATTTTATTTTCATAACTGGATTATTCGTTATACAATATATATATATGATTTTAAGTGTTTTTTCTTCCACGTTCCCAAGGCATCCATAACTAATGTCTATTGGAGATGGAGCAAAATATCTTCCGGGTCCCCTCCATAAACTGCTCTCTATTCCTCAGAACTGTCACTATTATCGTTTGGAGGATGATGTTAGTTGTTTTATGGTAGGAGTGTTATGACAGATTTTTTTAATTGCATGTACAGACTACCTTTGTGAAACCGTTACAAGCGCCACGCCTTACTGCAGAGCTAGATGGGAGAAGCAGGATAGAAGGGGGCTGATGACTGATTCAGCCAACGTAATTATTCTATGGCTTGCTGATCTGAGCCCAGGATGCAGCCCTCTTGTGTGGAAGCACGTCTTCAAATCTTCCATGTTCTTCTTTTTTGAACCCGCCGGGGCATCACGAACCACTCTGACACAGGGTCAATTTCTTTAATTGTGTGAGGGGTTATGATAGGCAATTTTGGTGCTTATGATGTTGCAGGGGACGGAGCTCTTAGGCTAGGCAGCCATTCACTCCGTAGTCGCGCATGCGCCTCTGTTTAGTGCTTTCTAAAGCCGAGGGGAACCGAGCTCTCTAATTAGGCTGCCATTCCCTCTGCTGTCGCGCATGCGCCTCCTCTTGTGACAGCTTTTCATGTACCACCACATATCAATAATAAACGTCTAATGAAGAAGAAAACATTTGACTATTAATATGTTGGTCCATTAAAAGATTTTACAACCTACAAAATACCTTGCTCCTTCTGGGATCAATATGGCTAATAACACCCTTTAATTAAGAAAATAAGACAAAATAATTGTATAATATACTTTTTTTATCATATACAGTATGTATGTATATATACATACACGCAGAGTTCCCTGCTGTGCTGTCTGTGATGTGGCCTCTAATGTAGGGGGCGTTACCAATGTGTTTTTGCCCCCCTCCATAAAGACACTGGGAGAGAACGGGCGTTGTAAATTGTAATTTTTGACTGTTAAAATATCTTATTTTCTTTTTAGAGAATGGCAGCCAGACCGCAAACACGTTATTCACTAAGACAGTCAGCTGGCTTTCAATTTTCTTCAAAACAAGAGTCGTCTATAGATTTTGAAGTGCAGCGTACTGCAGGCTCGTATTTGTGTCAAATTCAGTTATGAGCACACATGCTTTTTGCCAGGATCCCATCGTGGCAGTGGGTGACCGTTCGTAACATGAATAGTGCCAACTTATTATGAGGTGCCTGTGCAAAGTTTGTAAGTAACTACTCGCCTATGCCTCACCTCTACTTCAATTGCAGTTTTGAATGCAAAGGCAGAGGTGGTCAGCAATGTGTGCTTTCAGTTCATTATATTTAAATCTTGCCTTTTATGCAGTACAAGTTACAAGTTGTGTTAACATTTTTGGAGTACATTTTTCCAATATCCTCATTACTTCTAGTCAGCACTTCATAAGATTTTCTCTCTTTTTTTCTGAAATGTTTGCGGGTTTCCTTCGTGGTGGAAATTTTATTTTCATAACTGGATTATTCGTTATACAATATATATATATGATTTTAAGTGTTTTTTCTTCCACGTTCCCAAGGCATCCATAACTAATGTCTATTGGAGATGGAGCAAAATATCTTCCGGGTCCCCTCCATAAACTGCTCTCTATTCCTCAGAACTGTCACTATTATCGTTTGGAGGATGATGTTAGTTGTTTTATGGTAGGAGTGTTATGACAGATTTTTTTAATTGCATGTACAGACTACCTTCGTGAAACCGTTACAAGCGCCACGCCTTACTGCAGAGCTAGATGGGAGAAGCAGGATAGAAGGGGGCTGATGACTGATTCAGCCAACGTAATTATTCTATGGCTTGCTGATCTGAGCCCAGGATGCAGCCCTCTTGTGTGGAAGCACGTCTTCAAATCTTCCATGTTCTTCTTTTTTGAACCCGCCGGGGCATCACGAACCACTCTGACACAGTTAGGGTCAATTTCTTTAATTGTGTGAGGGGTTATGATAGGCAATTTTGGTGCTTATGATGCTGCAGGGGACGGAGCTCTTAGGCTAGGCAGCCATTCACTCCGTAGTCGCACATGCGCCTCTGTTTAGTGCTTTCTAAAGCCGAGGGGAACCGAGCTCTCTATTTAGGCTGCCATTCCCTCTGCTGTCGCGCATGCGCCTCCTCTTGTGACAGCTTTTCATGTACCACCACATATCAATAATAAACGTCTAATGAAGAAGAAAACATTTGACTATTAATATGTTGGTCCATTAAAAGATTTTACAACCTACAAAATACCTTGCTCCTTCTGGGATCAATATGGCTAATAACACCCTTTAATTAAGAAAATAAGACAAAATAATTGTATAATATACTTTTTTTATCATATACAGTATGTATGTATATATACATACACGCAGAGTTCCCTGCTGTGCTGTCTGTGATGTGGCCTCTAATGTAGGGGGCGTTACCAATGTGTTTTTGCCCCCCTCCATAAAGACACTGGGAGAGAACGGGCTTTGTAAATTGTAATTTTTGACTGTTAAAATATCTTATTTTCTTTTTAGAGAATGGCAGCCAGACCGCAAACACGTTATTCACTAAGACAGTCAGCTGGCTTTCAATTTTCTTCAAAACAAGAGTCGTCTATAGATTTTGAAGTGCAGCGTACTGCAGGCTCGTATTTGTGTCAAATTCAGTTATGAGCACACATGCTTTTTGCCAGGATCCCATCGTGGCAGTGGGTGACCGTTCGTAACATGAATAGTGCCAACTTATTATGAGGTGCCTGTGCAAAGTTTGTAAGTAACTACTCGCCTATGCCTCACCTCTACTTCAATTGCAGTTTTGAATGCAAAGGCAGAGGTGGTCAGCAATGTGTGCTTTCAGTTCATTATATTTAAATCTTGCCTTTTATGCAGTACAAGTTACAAGTTGTGTTAACATTTTTGGAGTACATTTTTCCAATATCCTCATTACTTCTAGTCAGCACTTCATAAGATTTTCTCTCTTTTTTTCTGAAATGTTTGCGGTTTCCTTCGTGGTGGAAATTTTATTTTCATAACTGGATTATTCGTTATACAATATATATATATGATTTTAAGTGTTTTTTCTTCCACGTTCCCAAGGCATCCATAACTAATGTCTATTGGAGATGGAGCAAAATATCTTCCGGGTCCCCTCCATAAACTGCTCTCTATTCCTCAGAACTGTCACTATTATCGTTTGGAGTATGATGTTAGTTGTTTTATGGTAGGAGTGTTATGACAGATTTTTTTAATTGCATGTACAGACTACCTTTGTGAAACCGTTACAAGCGCCACGCCTTACTGCAGAGCTAGATGGGAGAAGCAGGATAGAAGGGGGCTGATGACTGATTCAGCCAACGTAATTATTCTATGGCTTGCTGATCTGAGCCCAGGATGCAGCCCTCTTGTGTGGAAGCACGTCTTCAAATCTTCCATGTTCTTCTTTTTTGAACCCGCCGGGGCATCACGAACCACTCTGACACAGGGTCAATTTCTTTAATTGTGTGAGGGGAGTATGATAGGCAATTTTGGTGCTTATGATGTTGCAGGGGACGGAGCTCTTAGGCTAGGCAGCCATTCACTCCGTAGTCACGCATGCGCCTCTGTTTAGTGCTTTCTAAAGCCGAGGGGAACCGAGCTCTCTAATTAGGCTGCCATTCCCTCTGCTGTCGCGCATGCGCCTCCTCTTGTGACAGCTTTTCATGTACCACCACATATCAATAGTAAACGTCTAATGAAGAAGAAAACATTTGACTATTAATATGTTGGTCCATTAAAAGATTTTACAACCTACAAAATACCTTGCTCCTTCTGGGATCAATATGGCTAATAACACCCTTTAATTAAGAAAATAAGACAAAATAATTGTATAATATACTTTTTTTATTATATACAGTATGTATGTATATATACATACACGCAGAGTTCCCTGCTGTGCTGTCTGTGATATGGCCTCTCATGTAGGGGGCGTTACAAATGTGTTTTTGCCCCCCTCCATAAATACGCTGGGATAGAACGGGCGTTGTAAATTGTAATTTTTGACTGTTAAAATATCTTATTTTCTTTTTAGAGAATGGCAGCCAGACCGCAAACACGTTATTCACTAAGACAGTCAGCTGGCTTTCAATTTTCTTCAAAACAAGAGTCGTCTATAGATTTTGAAGTGCAGCGTACTGCAGGCTCGTATTTGTGTCAAATTCAGTTATGAGCACACATGCTTTTTGCCAGGATCCCATCGTGGCAGTGGGTAACCGTTCGTAACATGAATAGTGCCAACTTATTATGAGGTGCCTGTGCAAAGTTGTAAGTAACTACTCGCCTATGCCTCACCTCTACTTCAATTGCAGTTTTGAATGCAAAGGCAGAGGTGGTCAGCAATGTGTGCTTTCAGTTCATTATATTTAAATCTTGCCTTTTATGCAGTACAAGTTACAAGTTGTGTTAACATTTTTGGAGTACATTTTTCCAATATCCTCATTACTTCTAGTCAGCACTTCATAAGATTTTCTCTCTTTTTTTCTGAAATGTTTGCGGTTTCCTTCGTGGTGGAAATTTTATTTTCATAACTGGATTATTCGTTATACAATATATATATATGATTTTAAGTGTTTTTTCTTCCACGTTCCCAAGGCATCCATAACTAATGTCTATTGGAGATGGAGCAAAATATCTTCCGGGTCCCCTCCATAAACTGCTCTCTATTCCTCAGAACTGTCACTATTATCGTTTGGAGGATGATGTTAGTTGTTTTATGGTAGGAGTGTTATGACAGATTTTTTTAATTGCATGTACAGACTACCTTCGTGAAACCGTTACAAGCGCCACGCCTTACTGCAGAGCTAGATGGGAGAAGAAGGATAGAAGGGGGCTGATTCAGCCAACGTAATTATTCTATGGCTTGCTGATCTGAGCCCAGGATGCAGCCCTCTTGTGTGGAAGCACGTCTTCAAATCTTCCATGTTCTTCTTTTTTGAACCCGCCGGGGCATCACGAACCACTCTGACACAGTTAGGGTCAATTTCTTTAATTGTGTGAGGGGTTATGATAGGCAATTTTGGTGCTTATGATGCTGCAGGGGACGGAGCTCTTAGGCTAGGCAGCCATTCACTCCGTAGTCGCACATGCGCCTCTGTTTAGTGCTTTCTAAAGCCGAGGGGAACCGAGCTCTCTATTTAGGCTGCCATTCCCTCTGCTGTCGCGCATGCGCCTCCTCTTGTGACAGCTTTTCATGTACCACCACATATCAATAATAAACGTCTAATGAAGAAGAAAACATTTGACTATTAATATGTTGGTCCATTAAAAGATTTTACAACCTACAAAATACCTTGCTCCTTCTGGGATCAATATGGCTAATAACACCCTTTAATTAAGAAAATAAGACAAAATAATTGTATAATATACTTTTTTTATCATATACAGTATGTATGTATATATACATACACGCAGAGTTCCCTGCTGTGCTGTCTGTGATGTGGCCTCTAATGTAGGGGGCGTTACCAATGTGTTTTTGCCCCCCTCCATAAAGACACTGGGAGAGAACGGGCTTTGTAAATTGTAATTTTTGACTGTTAAAATATCTTATTTTCTTTTTAGAGAATGGCAGCCAGACCGCAAACACGTTATTCACTAAGACAGTCAGCTGGCTTTCAATTTTCTTCAAAACAAGAGTCGTCTATAGATTTTGAAGTGCAGCGTACTGCAGGCTCGTATTTGTGTCAAATTCAGTTATGAGCACACATGCTTTTTGCCAGGATCCCATCGTGGCAGTGGGTGACCGTTCGTAACATGAATAGTGCCAACTTATTATGAGGTGCCTGTGCAAAGTTTGTAAGTAACTACTCGCCTATGCCTCACCTCTACTTCAATTGCAGTTTTGAATGCAAAGGCAGAGGTGGTCAGCAATGTGTGCTTTCAGTTCATTATATTTAAATCTTGCCTTTTATGCAGTACAAGTTACAAGTTGTGTTAACATTTTTGGAGTACATTTTTCCAATATCCTCATTACTTCTAGTCAGCACTTCATAAGATTTTCTCTCTTTTTTTCTGAAATGTTTGCGGTTTCCTTCGTGGTGGAAATTTTATTTTCATAACTGGATTATTCGTTATACAATATATATATATGATTTTAAGTGTTTTTTCTTCCACGTTCCCAAGGCATCCATAACTAATGTCTATTGGAGATGGAGCAAAATATCTTCCGGGTCCCCTCCATAAACTGCTCTCTATTCCTCAGAACTGTCACTATTATCGTTTGGAGTATGATGTTAGTTGTTTTATGGTAGGAGTGTTATGACAGATTTTTTTAATTGCATGTACAGACTACCTTTGTGAAACCGTTACAAGCGCCACGCCTTACTGCAGAGCTAGATGGGAGAAGCAGGATAGAAGGGGGCTGATGACTGATTCAGCCAACGTAATTATTCTATGGCTTGCTGATCTGAGCCCAGGATGCAGCCCTCTTGTGTGGAAGCACGTCTTCAAATCTTCCATGTTCTTCTTTTTTGAACCCGCCGGGGCATCACGAACCACTCTGACACAGGGTCAATTTCTTTAATTGTGTGAGGGGAGTATGATAGGCAATTTTGGTGCTTATGATGTTGCAGGGGACGGAGCTCTTAGGCTAGGCAGCCATTCACTCCGTAGTCACGCATGCGCCTCTGTTTAGTGCTTTCTAAAGCCGAGGGGAACCGAGCTCTCTAATTAGGCTGCCATTCCCTCTGCTGTCGCGCATGCGCCTCCTCTTGTGACAGCTTTTCATGTACCACCACATATCAATAGTAAACGTCTAATGAAGAAGAAAACATTTGACTATTAATATGTTGGTCCATTAAAAGATTTTACAACCTACAAAATACCTTGCTCCTTCTGGGATCAATATGGCTAATAACACCCTTTAATTAAGAAAATAAGACAAAATAATTGTATAATATACTTTTTTTATTATATACAGTATGTATGTATATATACATACACGCAGAGTTCCCTGCTGTGCTGTCTGTGATATGGCCTCTCATGTAGGGGGCGTTACAAATGTGTTTTTGCCCCCCTCCATAAATACGCTGGGATAGAACGGGCGTTGTAAATTGTAATTTTTGACTGTTAAAATATCTTATTTTCTTTTTAGAGAATGGCAGCCAGACCGCAAACACGTTATTCACTAAGACAGTCAGCTGGCTTTCAATTTTCTTCAAAACAAGAGTCGTCTATAGATTTTGAAGTGCAGCGTACTGCAGGCTCGTATTTGTGTCAAATTCAGTTATGAGCACACATGCTTTTTGCCAGGATCCCATCGTGGCAGTGGGTAACCGTTCGTAACATGAATAGTGCCAACTTATTATGAGGTGCCTGTGCAAAGTTGTAAGTAACTACTCGCCTATGCCTCACCTCTACTTCAATTGCAGTTTTGAATGCAAAGGCAGAGGTGGTCAGCAATGTGTGCTTTCAGTTCATTATATTTAAATCTTGCCTTTTATGCAGTACAAGTTACAAGTTGTGTTAACATTTTTGGAGTACATTTTTCCAATATCCTCATTACTTCTAGTCAGCACTTCATAAGATTTTCTCTCTTTTTTTCTGAAATGTTTGCGGTTTCCTTCGTGGTGGAAATTTTATTTTCATAACTGGATTATTCGTTATACAATATATATATATGATTTTAAGTGTTTTTTCTTCCACGTTCCCAAGGCATCCATAACTAATGTCTATTGGAGATGGAGCAAAATATCTTCCGGGTCCCCTCCATAAACTGCTCTCTATTCCTCAGAACTGTCACTATTATCGTTTGGAGGATGATGTTAGTTGTTTTATGGTAGGAGTGTTATGACAGATTTTTTTAATTGCATGTACAGACTACCTTCGTGAAACCGTTACAAGCGCCACGCCTTACTGCAGAGCTAGATGGGAGAAGAAGGATAGAAGGGGGCTGATTCAGCCAACGTAATTATTCTATGGCTTGCTGATCTGAGCCCAGGATGCAGCCCTCTTGTGTGGAAGCACGTCTTCAAATCTTCCATGTTCTTCTTTTTTGAACCCGCCGGGGCATCACGAACCACTCTGACACAGTTAGGGTCAATTTCTTTAATTGTGTGAGGGGTTATGATAGGCAATTTTGGTGCTTATGATGCTGCAGGGGACGGAGCTCTTAGGCTAGGCAGCCATTCACTCCGTAGTCGCACATGCGCCTCTGTTTAGTGCTTTCTAAAGCCGAGGGGAACCGAGCTCTCTATTTAGGCTGCCATTCCCTCTGCTGTCGCGCATGCGCCTCCTCTTGTGACAGCTTTTCATGTACCACCACATATCAATAATAAACGTCTAATGAAGAAGAAAACATTTGACTATTAATATGTTGGTCCATTAAAAGATTTTACAACCTACAAAATACCTTGCTCCTTCTGGGATCAATATGGCTAATAACACCCTTTAATTAAGAAAATAAGACAAAATAATTGTATAATATACTTTTTTTATCATATACAGTATGTATGTATATATACATACACGCAGAGTTCCCTGCTGTGCTGTCTGTGATGTGGCCTCTAATGTAGGGGGCGTTACCAATGTGTTTTTGCCCCCCTCCATAAAGACACTGGGAGAGAACGGGCTTTGTAAATTGTAATTTTTGACTGTTAAAATATCTTATTTTCTTTTTAGAGAATGGCAGCCAGACCGCAAACACGTTATTCACTAAGACAGTCAGCTGGCTTTCAATTTTCTTCAAAACAAGAGTCGTCTATAGATTTTGAAGTGCAGCGTACTGCAGGCTCGTATTTGTGTCAAATTCAGTTATGAGCACACATGCTTTTTGCCAGGATCCCATCGTGGCAGTGGGTGACCGTTCGTAACATGAATAGTGCCAACTTATTATGAGGTGCCTGTGCAAAGTTTGTAAGTAACTACTCGCCTATGCCTCACCTCTACTTCAATTGCAGTTTTGAATGCAAAGGCAGAGGTGGTCAGCAATGTGTGCTTTCAGTTCATTATATTTAAATCTTGCCTTTTATGCAGTACAAGTTACAAGTTGTGTTAACATTTTTGGAGTACATTTTTCCAATATCCTCATTACTTCTAGTCAGCACTTCATAAGATTTTCTCTCTTTTTTTCTGAAATGTTTGCGGTTTCCTTCGTGGTGGAAATTTTATTTTCATAACTGGATTATTCGTTATACAATATATATATATGATTTTAAGTGTTTTTTCTTCCACGTTCCCAAGGCATCCATAACTAATGTCTATTGGAGATGGAGCAAAATATCTTCCGGGTCCCCTCCATAAACTGCTCTCTATTCCTCAGAACTGTCACTATTATCGTTTGGAGGATGATGTTAGTTGTTTTATGGTAGGAGTGTTATGACAGATTTTTTTAATTGCATGTACAGACTACCTTCGTGAAACCGTTACAAGCGCCACGCCTTACTGCAGAGCTAGATGGGAGAAGCAGGATAGAAGGGGGCTGATGACTGATTCAGCCAACGTAATTATTCTATGGCTTGCTGATCTGAGCCCAGGATGCAGCCCTCTTGTGTGGAAGCACGTCTTCAAATCTTCCATGTTCTTCTTTTTTGAACCCGCCGGGGCATCACGAACCACTCTGACACAGTTAGGGTCAATTTCTTTAATTGTGTGAGGGGTTATGATAGGCAATTTTGGTGCTTATGATGTTGCAGGGGACGGAGCTCTTAGGCTAGGCAGCCATTCACTCCGTAGTCGCGCATGCGCCTCTATTTAGTGCTTTCTAAAGCCGAGGGGAACCGAGCTCTCTAATTAGGCTGCCATTCCCTCTGCTGTCGCACATGCGCCTCCTCTTGTGACAGCTTTTCATGTACCACCACATATCAATAGTAAACGTCTAATGAAGAAGAAAACATTTGACTATTAATATGTTGGTCCATTAAAAGATTTTACAACCTACAAAATACCTTGCTCCTTCTGGGATCAATATGGCTAATAACAACCTTTAATTAAGAAAATAAGACAAAATAATTGTATAATATACTTTTTTTATCATATACAGTATTTATGTATATATACATACACGCAGAGTTCCCTGCTGTGCTGTCTGTGATGTGGCCTCTAATGTAGGGGGCGTTACCAATGTGTTTTTGCCCCCCTCCATAAAGACACTGGGAGAGAACGGGCGTTGTAAATTGTAATTTTTGACTGTTAAAATATCTTATTTTCTTTTTAGACCGCAAACACGTTATTCACTAAGACAGTCAGCTGGCTTTCAATTTTCTTCAAAACAAGAGTCGTCTATAGATTTTGAAGTGCAGCGTACTGCAGGCTCGTATTTGTGTCAAATTCAGTTATGAGCACACATGCTTTTTGCCAGGATCCCATCGTGGCAGTGGGTGACCGTTCGTAACATGAATAGTGCCCACTTATTATGAGGTGCCTGTGCAAAGTTTGTAAGTAACTACTCGCCTATGCCTCACCTCTACTTCAATTGCAGTTTTGAATGCAAAGGCAGAGGTGGTCAGCAATGTGTGCTTTCAGTTCATTATATTTAAATCTTGCCTTTTATGCAGTACAAGTTACAAGTTGTGTTAACATTTTTGGAGTACATTTTTCCAATATCCTCATTACTTCTAGTCAGCACTTCATAAGATTTTCTCTCTTTTTTTCTGAAATGTTTGCGGGTTTCCTTCGTGGTGGAAATTTTATTTTCATAACTGGATTATTCGTTATACAATATATATATGATTTTAAGTGTTTTTTCTTCCACGTTCCCAAGGCATCCATAACTAATGTCTATTGGAGATGGAGCAAAATATCTTCCGGGTCCCCTCCATAAACTGCTCTCTATTCCTCAGAACTGTCACTATTATCGTTTGGAGGATGATGTTAGTTGTTTTATGGTAGGAGTGTTATGACAGATTTTTTTAATTGCATGTACAGACTACCTTCGTGAAACCGTTACAAGCGCCACGCCTTACTGCAGAGCTAGATGGGAGAAGCAGGATAGAAGGGGGCTGATGACTGATTCAGCCAACGTAATTATTCTATGGCTTGCTGATCTGAGCCCAGGATGCAGCCCTCTTGTGTGGAAGCACGTCTTCAAATCTTCCATGTTCTTCTTTTTTGAACCCGCCGGGGCATCACGAACCACTCTGACACAGTTAGGGTCAATTTCTTTAATTGTGTGAGGGGTTATGATAGGCAATTTTGGTGCTTATGATGTTGCAGGGGACGGAGCTCTTAGGCTAGGCAGCCATTCACTCCGTAGTCGCGCATGCGCCTCTATTTAGTGCTTTCTAAAGCCGAGGGGAACCGAGCTCTCTAATTAGGCTGCCATTCCCTCTGCTGTCGCACATGCGCCTCCTCTTGTGACAGCTTTTCATGTACCACCACATATCAATAGTAAACGTCTAATGAAGAAGAAAACATTTGACTATTAATATGTTGGTCCATTAAAAGATTTTACAACCTACAAAATACCTTGCTCCTTCTGGGATCAATATGGCTAATAACACCCTTTAATTAAGAAAATAAGACAAAATAATTGTATAATATACTTTTTTTATCATATACAGTATTTATGTATATATACATACACGCAGAGTTCCCTGCTGTGCTGTCTGTGATGTGGCCTCTAATGTAGGGGGCGTTACCAATGTGTTTTTGCCCCCCTCCATAAAGACACTGGGAGAGAACGGGCGTTGTAAATTGTAATTTTTGACTGTTAAAATATCTTATTTTCTTTTTAGACCGCAAACACGTTATTCACTAAGACAGTCAGCTGGCTTTCAATTTTCTTCAAAACAAGAGTCGTCTATAGATTTTGAAGTGCAGCGTACTGCAGGCTCGTATTTGTGTCAAATTCAGTTATGAGCACACATGCTTTTTGCCAGGATCCCATCGTGGCAGTGGGTGACCGTTCGTAACATGAATAGTGCCAACTTATTATGAGGTGCCTGTGCAAAGTTTGTAAGTAACTACTCGCCTATGCCTCACCTCTACTTCAATTGCAGTTTTGAATGCAAAGGCAGAGGTGGTCAGCAATGTGTGCTTTCAGTTCATTATATTTAAATCTTGCCTTTTATGCAGTACAAGTTACAAGTTGTGTTAACATTTTTGGAGTACATTTTTCCAATATCCTCATTACTTCTAGTCAGCACTTCATAAGATTTTCTCTCTTTTTTTCTGAAATGTTTGCGGTTTCCTTCGTGGTGGAAATTTTATTTTCATAACTGGATTATTCGTTATACAATATATATATATGATTTTAAGTGTTTTTTCTTCCACGTTCCCAAGGCATCCATAACTAATGTCTATTGGAGATGGAGCAAAATATCTTCCGGGTCCCCTCCATAAACTGCTCTCTATTCCTCAGAACTGTCACTATTATCGTTTGGAGGATGATGTTAGTTGTTTTATGGTAGGAGTGTTATGACAGATTTTTTTAATTGCATGTACAGACTACCTTTGTGAAACCGTTACAAGCGCCACGCCTTACTGCAGAGCTAGATGGGAGAAGCAGGATAGAAGGGGGCTGATGACTGATTCAGCCAACGTAATTATTCTATGGCTTGCTGATCTGAGCCCAGGATGCAGCCCTCTTGTGTGGAAGCACGTCTTCAAATCTTCCATGTTCTTCTTTTTTGAACCCGCCGGGGCATCACGAACCACTCTGACACAGGGTCAATTTCTTTAATTGTGTGAGGGGTTATGATAGGCAATTTTGGTGCTTATGATGTTGCAGGGGACGGAGCTCTTAGGCTAGGCAGCCATTCACTCCGTAGTCGCGCATGCGCCTCTGTTTAGTGCTTTCTAAAGCCGAGGGGAACCGAGCTCTCTAATTAGGCTGCCATTCCCTCTGCTGTCGCGCATGCGCCTCCTCTTGTGACAGCTTTTCATGTACCACCACATATCAATAGTAAACGTCTAATGAAGAAGAAAACATTTGACTATTAATATGTTGGTCCATTAAAAGATTTTACAACCTACAAAATACCTTGCTCCTTCTGGGATCAATATGGCTAATAACACCCTTTAATTAAGAAAATAAGACAAAATAATTGTATAATATACTTTTTTTATCATATACAGTATGTATGTATATATACATACACGCAGAGTTCCCTGCTGTGCTGTCTGTGATGTGGCCTCTAATGTAGGGGGCGTTACCAATGTGTTTTTGCCCCCCTCCATAAAGACACTGGGAGAGAACGGGCGTTGTAAATTGTAATTTTTGACTGTTAAAATATCTTATTTTCTTTTTAGAGAATGGCAGCCAGACCGCAAACACGTTATTCACTAAGACAGTCAGCTGGCTTTCAATTTTCTTCAAAACAAGAGTCGTCTATAGATTTTGAAGTGCAGCGTACTGCAGGCTCGTATTTGTGTCAAATTCAGTTATGAGCACACATGCTTTTTGCCAGGATCCCATCGTGGCAGTGGGTGACCGTTCGTAACATGAATAGTGCCAACTTATTATGAGGTGCCTGTGCAAAGTTTGTAAGTAACTACTCGCCTATGCCTCACCTCTACTTCAATTGCAGTTTTGAATGCAAAGGCAGAGGTGGTCAGCAATGTGTGCTTTCAGTTCATTATATTTAAATCTTGCCTTTTATGCAGTACAAGTTACAAGTTGTGTTAACATTTTTGGAGTACATTTTTCCAATATCCTCATTACTTCTAGTCAGCACTTCATAAGATTTTCTCTCTTTTTTTCTGAAATGTTTGCGGTTTCCTTCGTGGTGGAAATTTTATTTTCATAACTGGATTATTCGTTATACAATATATATATATGATTTTAAGTGTTTTTTCTTCCACGTTCCCAAGGCATCCATAACTAATGTCTATTGGAGATGGAGCAAAATATCTTCCGGGTCCCCTCCATAAACTGCTCTCTATTCCTCAGAACTGTCACTATTATCGTTTGGAGGATGATGTTAGTTGTTTTATGGTAGGAGTGTTATGAATTGCATGTACAGACTACCTTCGTGAAACCGTTACAAGCGCCACGCCTTACTGCAGAGCTAGATGGGAGAAGCAGGATAGAAGGGGGCTGATGACTGATTCAGCCAACGTAATTATTCTATGGCTTGCTGATCTGAGCCCAGGATGCAGCCCTCTTGTGTGGAAGCACGTCTTCAAATCTTCCATGTTCTTCTTTTTTGAACCCGCCGGGGCATCACGAACCACTCTGACACAGTTAGGGTCAATTTCTTTAATTGTGTGAGGGGTTATGATAGGCAATTTTGGTGCTTATGATGCTGCAGGGGACGGAGCTCTTAGGCTAGGCAGCCATTCACTCCGTAGTCGCACATGCGCCTCTGTTTAGTGCTTTCTAAAGCCGAGGGGAACCGAGCTCTCTATTTAGGCTGCCATTCCCTCTGCTGTCGCGCATGCGCCTCCTCTTGTGACAGCTTTTCATGTACCACCACATATCAATAATAAACGTCTAATGAAGAAGAAAACATTTGACTATTAATATGTTGGTCCATTAAAAGATTTTACAACCTACAAAATACCTTGCTCCTTCTGGGATCAATATGGCTAATAACACCCTTTAATTAAGAAAATAAGACAAAATAATTGTATAATATACTTTTTTTATCATATACAGTATGTATGTATATATACATACACGCAGAGTTCCCTGCTGTGCTGTCTGTGATGTGGCCTCTAATGTAGGGGGCGTTACCAATGTGTTTTTGCCCCCCTCCATAAAGACACTGGGAGAGAACGGGCGTTGTAAATTGTAATTTTTGACTGTTAAAATATCTTATTTTCTTTTTAGAGAATGGCAGCCAGACCGCAAACACGTTATTCACTAAGACAGTCAGCTGGCTTTCAATTTTCTTCAAAACAAGAGTCGTCTATAGATTTTGAAGTGCAGCGTACTGCAGGCTCGTATTTGTGTCAAATTCAGTTATGAGCACACATGCTTTTTGCCAGGATCCCATCGTGGCAGTGGGTGACCGTTCGTAACATGAATAGTGCCAACTTATTATGAGGTGCCTGTGCAAAGTTTGTAAGTAACTACTCGCCTATGCCTCACCTCTACTTCAATTGCAGTTTTGAATGCAAAGGCAGAGGTGGTCAGCAATGTGTGCTTTCAGTTCATTATATTTAAATCTTGCCTTTTATGCAGTACAAGTTACAAGTTGTGTTAACATTTTTGGAGTACATTTTTCCAATATCCTCATTACTTCTAGTCAGCACTTCATAAGATTTTCTCTCTTTTTTTCTGAAATGTTTGCGGTTTCCTTCGTGGTGGAAATTTTATTTTCATAACTGGATTATTCGTTATACAATATATATATATGATTTTAAGTGTTTTTTCTTCCACGTTCCCAAGGCATCCATAACTAATGTCTATTGGAGATGGAGCAAAATATCTTCCGGGTCCCCTCCATAAACTGCTCTCTATTCCTCAGAACTGTCACTATTATCGTTTGGAGGATGATGTTAGTTGTTTTATGGTAGGAGTGTTATGACAGATTTTTTTAATTGCATGTACAGACTACCTTTGTGAAACCGTTACAAGCGCCACGCCTTACTGCAGAGCTAGATGGGAGAAGCAGGATAGAAGGGGGCTGATGACTGATTCAGCCAACGTAATTATTCTATGGCTTGCTGATCTGAGCCCAGGATGCAGCCCTCTTGTGTGGAAGCACGTCTTCAAATCTTCCATGTTCTTCTTTTTTGAACCCGCCGGGGCATCACGAACCACTCTGACACAGGGTCAATTTCTTTAATTGTGTGAGGGGTTATGATAGGCAATTTTGGTGCTTATGATGTTGCAGGGGACGGAGCTCTTAGGCTAGGCAGCCATTCACTCCGTAGTCGCGCATGCGCCTCTGTTTAGTGCTTTCTAAAGCCGAGGGGAACCGAGCTCTCTAATTAGGCTGCCATTCCCTCTGCTGTCGCGCATGCGCCTCCTCTTGTGACAGCTTTTCATGTACCACCACATATCAATAATAAACGTCTAATGAAGAAGAAAACATTTGACTATTAATATGTTGGTCCATTAAAAGATTTTACAACCTACAAAATACCTTGCTCCTTCTGGGATCAATATGGCTAATAACACCCTTTAATTAAGAAAATAAGACAAAATAATTGTATAATATACTTTTTTTATCATATACAGTATGTATGTATATATACATACACGCAGAGTTCCCTGCTGTGCTGTCTGTGATGTGGCCTCTAATGTAGGGGGCGTTACCAATGTGTTTTTGCCCCCCTCCATAAAGACACTGGGAGAGAACGGGCGTTGTAAATTGTAATTTTTGACTGTTAAAATATCTTATTTTCTTTTTAGAGAATGGCAGCCAGACCGCAAACACGTTATTCACTAAGACAGTCAGCTGGCTTTCAATTTTCTTCAAAACAAGAGTCGTCTATAGATTTTGAAGTGCAGCGTACTGCAGGCTCGTATTTGTGTCAAATTCAGTTATGAGCACACATGCTTTTTGCCAGGATCCCATCGTGGCAGTGGGTGACCGTTCGTAACATGAATAGTGCCAACTTATTATGAGGTGCCTGTGCAAAGTTTGTAAGTAACTACTCGCCTATGCCTCACCTCTACTTCAATTGCAGTTTTGAATGCAAAGGCAGAGGTGGTCAGCAATGTGTGCTTTCAGTTCATTATATTTAAATCTTGCCTTTTATGCAGTACAAGTTACAAGTTGTGTTAACATTTTTGGAGTACATTTTTCCAATATCCTCATTACTTCTAGTCAGCACTTCATAAGATTTTCTCTCTTTTTTTCTGAAATGTTTGCGGGTTTCCTTCGTGGTGGAAATTTTATTTTCATAACTGGATTATTCGTTATACAATATATATATATGATTTTAAGTGTTTTTTCTTCCACGTTCCCAAGGCATCCATAACTAATGTCTATTGGAGATGGAGCAAAATATCTTCCGGGTCCCCTCCATAAACTGCTCTCTATTCCTCAGAACTGTCACTATTATCGTTTGGAGGATGATGTTAGTTGTTTTATGGTAGGAGTGTTATGACAGATTTTTTTAATTGCATGTACAGACTACCTTCGTGAAACCGTTACAAGCGCCACGCCTTACTGCAGAGCTAGATGGGAGAAGCAGGATAGAAGGGGGCTGATGACTGATTCAGCCAACGTAATTATTCTATGGCTTGCTGATCTGAGCCCAGGATGCAGCCCTCTTGTGTGGAAGCACGTCTTCAAATCTTCCATGTTCTTCTTTTTTGAACCCGCCGGGGCATCACGAACCACTCTGACACAGTTAGGGTCAATTTCTTTAATTGTGTGAGGGGTTATGATAGGCAATTTTGGTGCTTATGATGCTGCAGGGGACGGAGCTCTTAGGCTAGGCAGCCATTCACTCCGTAGTCGCACATGCGCCTCTGTTTAGTGCTTTCTAAAGCCGAGGGGAACCGAGCTCTCTATTTAGGCTGCCATTCCCTCTGCTGTCGCGCATGCGCCTCCTCTTGTGACAGCTTTTCATGTACCACCACATATCAATAATAAACGTCTAATGAAGAAGAAAACATTTGACTATTAATATGTTGGTCCATTAAAAGATTTTACAACCTACAAAATACCTTGCTCCTTCTGGGATCAATATGGCTAATAACACCCTTTAATTAAGAAAATAAGACAAAATAATTGTATAATATACTTTTTTTATCATATACAGTATGTATGTATATATACATACACGCAGAGTTCCCTGCTGTGCTGTCTGTGATGTGGCCTCTAATGTAGGGGGCGTTACCAATGTGTTTTTGCCCCCCTCCATAAAGACACTGGGAGAGAACGGGCTTTGTAAATTGTAATTTTTGACTGTTAAAATATCTTATTTTCTTTTTAGAGAATGGCAGCCAGACCGCAAACACGTTATTCACTAAGACAGTCAGCTGGCTTTCAATTTTCTTCAAAACAAGAGTCGTCTATAGATTTTGAAGTGCAGCGTACTGCAGGCTCGTATTTGTGTCAAATTCAGTTATGAGCACACATGCTTTTTGCCAGGATCCCATCGTGGCAGTGGGTGACCGTTCGTAACATGAATAGTGCCAACTTATTATGAGGTGCCTGTGCAAAGTTTGTAAGTAACTACTCGCCTATGCCTCACCTCTACTTCAATTGCAGTTTTGAATGCAAAGGCAGAGGTGGTCAGCAATGTGTGCTTTCAGTTCATTATATTTAAATCTTGCCTTTTATGCAGTACAAGTTACAAGTTGTGTTAACATTTTTGGAGTACATTTTTCCAATATCCTCATTACTTCTAGTCAGCACTTCATAAGATTTTCTCTCTTTTTTTCTGAAATGTTTGCGGTTTCCTTCGTGGTGGAAATTTTATTTTCATAACTGGATTATTCGTTATACAATATATATATATGATTTTAAGTGTTTTTTCTTCCACGTTCCCAAGGCATCCATAACTAATGTCTATTGGAGATGGAGCAAAATATCTTCCGGGTCCCCTCCATAAACTGCTCTCTATTCCTCAGAACTGTCACTATTATCGTTTGGAGTATGATGTTAGTTGTTTTATGGTAGGAGTGTTATGACAGATTTTTTTAATTGCATGTACAGACTACCTTTGTGAAACCGTTACAAGCGCCACGCCTTACTGCAGAGCTAGATGGGAGAAGCAGGATAGAAGGGGGCTGATGACTGATTCAGCCAACGTAATTATTCTATGGCTTGCTGATCTGAGCCCAGGATGCAGCCCTCTTGTGTGGAAGCACGTCTTCAAATCTTCCATGTTCTTCTTTTTTGAACCCGCCGGGGCATCACGAACCACTCTGACACAGGGTCAATTTCTTTAATTGTGTGAGGGGAGTATGATAGGCAATTTTGGTGCTTATGATGTTGCAGGGGACGGAGCTCTTAGGCTAGGCAGCCATTCACTCCGTAGTCACGCATGCGCCTCTGTTTAGTGCTTTCTAAAGCCGAGGGGAACCGAGCTCTCTAATTAGGCTGCCATTCCCTCTGCTGTCGCGCATGCGCCTCCTCTTGTGACAGCTTTTCATGTACCACCACATATCAATAGTAAACGTCTAATGAAGAAGAAAACATTTGACTATTAATATGTTGGTCCATTAAAAGATTTTACAACCTACAAAATACCTTGCTCCTTCTGGGATCAATATGGCTAATAACACCCTTTAATTAAGAAAATAAGACAAAATAATTGTATAATATACTTTTTTTATTATATACAGTATGTATGTATATATACATACACGCAGAGTTCCCTGCTGTGCTGTCTGTGATATGGCCTCTCATGTAGGGGGCGTTACAAATGTGTTTTTGCCCCCCTCCATAAATACGCTGGGATAGAACGGGCGTTGTAAATTGTAATTTTTGACTGTTAAAATATCTTATTTTCTTTTTAGAGAATGGCAGCCAGACCGCAAACACGTTATTCACTAAGACAGTCAGCTGGCTTTCAATTTTCTTCAAAACAAGAGTCGTCTATAGATTTTGAAGTGCAGCGTACTGCAGGCTCGTATTTGTGTCAAATTCAGTTATGAGCACACATGCTTTTTGCCAGGATCCCATCGTGGCAGTGGGTAACCGTTCGTAACATGAATAGTGCCAACTTATTATGAGGTGCCTGTGCAAAGTTGTAAGTAACTACTCGCCTATGCCTCACCTCTACTTCAATTGCAGTTTTGAATGCAAAGGCAGAGGTGGTCAGCAATGTGTGCTTTCAGTTCATTATATTTAAATCTTGCCTTTTATGCAGTACAAGTTACAAGTTGTGTTAACATTTTTGGAGTACATTTTTCCAATATCCTCATTACTTCTAGTCAGCACTTCATAAGATTTTCTCTCTTTTTTTCTGAAATGTTTGCGGTTTCCTTCGTGGTGGAAATTTTATTTTCATAACTGGATTATTCGTTATACAATATATATATATGATTTTAAGTGTTTTTTCTTCCACGTTCCCAAGGCATCCATAACTAATGTCTATTGGAGATGGAGCAAAATATCTTCCGGGTCCCCTCCATAAACTGCTCTCTATTCCTCAGAACTGTCACTATTATCGTTTGGAGGATGATGTTAGTTGTTTTATGGTAGGAGTGTTATGACAGATTTTTTTAATTGCATGTACAGACTACCTTCGTGAAACCGTTACAAGCGCCACGCCTTACTGCAGAGCTAGATGGGAGAAGAAGGATAGAAGGGGGCTGATTCAGCCAACGTAATTATTCTATGGCTTGCTGATCTGAGCCCAGGATGCAGCCCTCTTGTGTGGAAGCACGTCTTCAAATCTTCCATGTTCTTCTTTTTTGAACCCGCCGGGGCATCACGAACCACTCTGACACAGTTAGGGTCAATTTCTTTAATTGTGTGAGGGGTTATGATAGGCAATTTTGGTGCTTATGATGCTGCAGGGGACGGAGCTCTTAGGCTAGGCAGCCATTCACTCCGTAGTCGCACATGCGCCTCTGTTTAGTGCTTTCTAAAGCCGAGGGGAACCGAGCTCTCTATTTAGGCTGCCATTCCCTCTGCTGTCGCGCATGCGCCTCCTCTTGTGACAGCTTTTCATGTACCACCACATATCAATAATAAACGTCTAATGAAGAAGAAAACATTTGACTATTAATATGTTGGTCCATTAAAAGATTTTACAACCTACAAAATACCTTGCTCCTTCTGGGATCAATATGGCTAATAACACCCTTTAATTAAGAAAATAAGACAAAATAATTGTATAATATACTTTTTTTATCATATACAGTATGTATGTATATATACATACACGCAGAGTTCCCTGCTGTGCTGTCTGTGATGTGGCCTCTAATGTAGGGGGCGTTACCAATGTGTTTTTGCCCCCCTCCATAAAGACACTGGGAGAGAACGGGCTTTGTAAATTGTAATTTTTGACTGTTAAAATATCTTATTTTCTTTTTAGAGAATGGCAGCCAGACCGCAAACACGTTATTCACTAAGACAGTCAGCTGGCTTTCAATTTTCTTCAAAACAAGAGTCGTCTATAGATTTTGAAGTGCAGCGTACTGCAGGCTCGTATTTGTGTCAAATTCAGTTATGAGCACACATGCTTTTTGCCAGGATCCCATCGTGGCAGTGGGTGACCGTTCGTAACATGAATAGTGCCAACTTATTATGAGGTGCCTGTGCAAAGTTTGTAAGTAACTACTCGCCTATGCCTCACCTCTACTTCAATTGCAGTTTTGAATGCAAAGGCAGAGGTGGTCAGCAATGTGTGCTTTCAGTTCATTATATTTAAATCTTGCCTTTTATGCAGTACAAGTTACAAGTTGTGTTAACATTTTTGGAGTACATTTTTCCAATATCCTCATTACTTCTAGTCAGCACTTCATAAGATTTTCTCTCTTTTTTTCTGAAATGTTTGCGGTTTCCTTCGTGGTGGAAATTTTATTTTCATAACTGGATTATTCGTTATACAATATATATATATGATTTTAAGTGTTTTTTCTTCCACGTTCCCAAGGCATCCATAACTAATGTCTATTGGAGATGGAGCAAAATATCTTCCGGGTCCCCTCCATAAACTGCTCTCTATTCCTCAGAACTGTCACTATTATCGTTTGGAGTATGATGTTAGTTGTTTTATGGTAGGAGTGTTATGACAGATTTTTTTAATTGCATGTACAGACTACCTTTGTGAAACCGTTACAAGCGCCACGCCTTACTGCAGAGCTAGATGGGAGAAGCAGGATAGAAGGGGGCTGATGACTGATTCAGCCAACGTAATTATTCTATGGCTTGCTGATCTGAGCCCAGGATGCAGCCCTCTTGTGTGGAAGCACGTCTTCAAATCTTCCATGTTCTTCTTTTTTGAACCCGCCGGGGCATCACGAACCACTCTGACACAGGGTCAATTTCTTTAATTGTGTGAGGGGAGTATGATAGGCAATTTTGGTGCTTATGATGTTGCAGGGGACGGAGCTCTTAGGCTAGGCAGCCATTCACTCCGTAGTCACGCATGCGCCTCTGTTTAGTGCTTTCTAAAGCCGAGGGGAACCGAGCTCTCTAATTAGGCTGCCATTCCCTCTGCTGTCGCGCATGCGCCTCCTCTTGTGACAGCTTTTCATGTACCACCACATATCAATAGTAAACGTCTAATGAAGAAGAAAACATTTGACTATTAATATGTTGGTCCATTAAAAGATTTTACAACCTACAAAATACCTTGCTCCTTCTGGGATCAATATGGCTAATAACACCCTTTAATTAAGAAAATAAGACAAAATAATTGTATAATATACTTTTTTTATTATATACAGTATGTATGTATATATACATACACGCAGAGTTCCCTGCTGTGCTGTCTGTGATATGGCCTCTCATGTAGGGGGCGTTACAAATGTGTTTTTGCCCCCCTCCATAAATACGCTGGGATAGAACGGGCGTTGTAAATTGTAATTTTTGACTGTTAAAATATCTTATTTTCTTTTTAGAGAATGGCAGCCAGACCGCAAACACGTTATTCACTAAGACAGTCAGCTGGCTTTCAATTTTCTTCAAAACAAGAGTCGTCTATAGATTTTGAAGTGCAGCGTACTGCAGGCTCGTATTTGTGTCAAATTCAGTTATGAGCACACATGCTTTTTGCCAGGATCCCATCGTGGCAGTGGGTAACCGTTCGTAACATGAATAGTGCCAACTTATTATGAGGTGCCTGTGCAAAGTTTGTAAGTAACTACTCGCCTATGCCTCACCTCTACTTCAATTGCAGTTTTGAATGCAAAGGCAGAGGTGGTCAGCAATGTGTGCTTTCAGTTCATTATATTTAAATCTTGCCTTTTATGCAGTACAAGTTACAAGTTGTGTTAACATTTTTGGAGTACATTTTTCCAATATCCTCATTACTTCTAGTCAGCACTTCATAAGATTTTCTCTCTTTTTTTCTGAAATGTTTGCGGTTTCCTTCGTGGTGGAAATTTTATTTTCATAACTGGATTATTCGTTATACAATATATATATATGATTTTAAGTGTTTTTTCTTCCACGTTCCCAAGGCATCCATAACTAATGTCTATTGGAGATGGAGCAAAATATCTTCCGGGTCCCCTCCATAAACTGCTCTCTATTCCTCAGAACTGTCACTATTATCGTTTGGAGGATGATGTTAGTTGTTTTATGGTAGGAGTGTTATGACAGATTTTTTTAATTGCATGTACAGACTACCTTCGTGAAACCGTTACAAGCGCCACGCCTTACTGCAGAGCTAGATGGGAGAAGAAGGATAGAAGGGGGCTGATTCAGCCAACGTAATTATTCTATGGCTTGCTGATCTGAGCCCAGGATGCAGCCCTCTTGTGTGGAAGCACGTCTTCAAATCTTCCATGTTCTTCTTTTTTGAACCCGCCGGGGCATCACGAACCACTCTGACACAGTTAGGGTCAATTTCTTTAATTGTGTGAGGGGTTATGATAGGCAATTTTGGTGCTTATGATGCTGCAGGGGACGGAGCTCTTAGGCTAGGCAGCCATTCACTCCGTAGTCGCACATGCGCCTCTGTTTAGTGCTTTCTAAAGCCGAAGGGAACCGAGCTCTCTATTTAGGCTGCCATTCCCTCTGCTGTCGCGCATGCGCCTCCTCTTGTGACAGCTTTTCATGTACCACCACATATCAATAATAAACGTCTAATGAAGAAGAAAACATTTGACTATTAATATGTTGGTCCATTAAAAGATTTTACAACCTACAAAATACCTTGCTCCTTCTGGGATCAATATGGCTAATAACACCCTTTAATTAAGAAAATAAGACAAAATAATTGTATAATATACTTTTTTTATCATATACAGTATGTATGTATATATACATACACGCAGAGTTCCCTGCTGTGCTGTCTGTGATGTGGCCTCTAATGTAGGGGGCGTTACCAATGTGTTTTTGCCCCCCTCCATAAAGACACTGGGAGAGAACGGGCGTTGTAAATTGTAATTTTTGACTGTTAAAATATCTTATTTTCTTTTTAGAGAATGGCAGCCAGACCGCAAACACGTTATTCACTAAGACAGTCAGCTGGCTTTCAATTTTCTTCAAAACAAGAGTCGTCTATAGATTTTGAAGTGCAGCGTACTGCAGGCTCGTATTTGTGTCAAATTCAGTTATGAGCACACATGCTTTTTGCCAGGATCCCATCGTGGCAGTGGGTGACCGTTCGTAACATGAATAGTGCCAACTTATTATGAGGTGCCTGTGCAAAGTTTGTAAGTAACTACTCGCCTATGCCTCACCTCTACTTCAATTGCAGTTTTGAATGCAAAGGCAGAGGTGGTCAGCAATGTGTGCTTTCAGTTCATTATATTTAAATCTTGCCTTTTATGCAGTACAAGTTACAAGTTGTGTTAACATTTTTGGAGTACATTTTTCCAATATCCTCATTACTTCTAGTCAGCACTTCATAAGATTTTCTCTCTTTTTTTCTGAAATGTTTGCGGTTTCCTTCGTGGTGGAAATTTTATTTTCATAACTGGATTATTCGTTATACAATATATATATATGATTTTAAGTGTTTTTTCTTCCACGTTCCCAAGGCATCCATAACTAATGTCTATTGGAGATGGAGCAAAATATCTTCCGGGTCCCCTCCATAAACTGCTCTCTATTCCTCAGAACTGTCACTATTATCGTTTGGAGGATGATGTTAGTTGTTTTATGGTAGGAGTGTTATGACAGATTTTTTTAATTGCATGTACAGACTACCTTTGTGAAACCGTTACAAGCGCCACGCCTTACTGCAGAGCTAGATGGGAGAAGCAGGATAGAAGGGGGCTGATGACTGATTCAGCCAACGTAATTATTCTATGGCTTGCTGATCTGAGCCCAGGATGCAGCCCTCTTGTGTGGAAGCACGTCTTCAAATCTTCCATGTTCTTCTTTTTTGAACCCGCCGGGGCATCACGAACCACTCTGACACAGGGTCAATTTCTTTAATTGTGTGAGGGGTTATGATAGGCAATTTTGGTGCTTATGATGTTGCAGGGGACGGAGCTCTTAGGCTAGGCAGCCATTCACTCCGTAGTCGCGCATGCGCCTCTGTTTAGTGCTTTCTAAAGCCGAGGGGAACCGAGCTCTCTAATTAGGCTGCCATTCCCTCTGCTGTCGCGCATGCGCCTCCTCTTGTGACAGCTTTTCATGTACCACCACATATCAATAGTAAACGTCTAATGAAGAAGAAAACATTTGACTATTAATATGTTGGTCCATTAAAAGATTTTACAACCTACAAAATACCTTGCTCCTTCTGGGATCAATATGGCTAATAACACCCTTTAATTAAGAAAATAAGACAAAATAATTGTATAATATACTTTTTTTATCATATACAGTATGTATGTATATATACATACACGCAGAGTTCCCTGCTGTGCTGTCTGTGATGTGGCCTCTAATGTAGGGGGCGTTACCAATGTGTTTTTGCCCCCCTCCATAAAGACACTGGGAGAGAACGGGCGTTGTAAATTGTAATTTTTGACTGTTAAAATATCTTATTTTCTTTTTAGAGAATGGCAGCCAGACCGCAAACACGTTATTCACTAAGACAGTCAGCTGGCTTTCAATTTTCTTCAAAACAAGAGTCGTCTATAGATTTTGAAGTGCAGCGTACTGCAGGCTCGTATTTGTGTCAAATTCAGTTATGAGCACACATGCTTTTTGCCAGGATCCCATCGTGGCAGTGGGTGACCGTTCGTAACATGAATAGTGCCAACTTATTATGAGGTGCCTGTGCAAAGTTTGTAAGTAACTACTCGCCTATGCCTCACCTCTACTTCAATTGCAGTTTTGAATGCAAAGGCAGAGGTGGTCAGCAATGTGTGCTTTCAGTTCATTATATTTAAATCTTGCCTTTTATGCAGTACAAGTTACAAGTTGTGTTAACATTTTTGGAGTACATTTTTCCAATATCCTCATTACTTCTAGTCAGCACTTCATAAGATTTTCTCTCTTTTTTTCTGAAATGTTTGCGGTTTCCTTCGTGGTGGAAATTTTATTTTCATAACTGGATTATTCGTTATACAATATATATATATGATTTTAAGTGTTTTTTCTTCCACGTTCCCAAGGCATCCATAACTAATGTCTATTGGAGATGGAGCAAAATATCTTCCGGGTCCCCTCCATAAACTGCTCTCTATTCCTCAGAACTGTCACTATTATCGTTTGGAGGATGATGTTAGTTGTTTTATGGTAGGAGTGTTATGACAGATTTTTTTAATTGCATGTACAGACTACCTTCGTGAAACCGTTACAAGCGCCACGCCTTACTGCAGAGCTAGATGGGAGAAGCAGGATAGAAGGGGGCTGATGACTGATTCAGCCAATGTAATTATTCTATGGCTTGCTGATCTGAGCCCAGGATGCAGCCCTCTTGTGTGGAAGCACGTCTTCAAATCTTCCATGTTCTTCTTTTTTGAACCCGCCGGGGCATCACGAACCACTCTGACACAGTTAGGGTCAATTTCTTTAATTGTGTGAGGGGTTATGATAGGCAATTTTGGTGCTTATGATGCTGCAGGGGACGGAGCTCTTAGGCTAGGCAGCCATTCACTCCGTAGTCGCACATGCGCCTCTGTTTAGTGCTTTCTAAAGCCGAGGGGAACCGAGCTCTCTATTTAGGCTGCCATTCCCTCTGCTGTCGCGCATGCGCCTCCTCTTGTGACAGCTTTTCATGTACCACCACATATCAATAATAAACGTCTAATGAAGAAGAAAACATTTGACTATTAATATGTTGGTCCATTAAAAGATTTTACAACCTACAAAATACCTTGCTCCTTCTGGGATCAATATGGCTAATAACACCCTTTAATTAAGAAAATAAGACAAAATAATTGTATAATATACTTTTTTTATCATATACAGTATGTATGTATATATACATACACGCAGAGTTCCCTGCTGTGCTGTCTGTGATGTGGCCTCTAATGTAGGGGGCGTTACCAATGTGTTTTTGCCCCCCTCCATAAAGACACTGGGAGAGAACGGGCGTTGTAAATTGTAATTTTTGACTGTTAAAATATCTTATTTTCTTTTTAGAGAATGGCAGCCAGACCGCAAACACGTTATTCACTAAGACAGTCAGCTGGCTTTCAATTTTCTTCAAAACAAGAGTCGTCTATAGATTTTGAAGTGCAGCGTACTGCAGGCTCGTATTTGTGTCAAATTCAGTTATGAGCACACATGCTTTTTGCCAGGATCCCATCGTGGCAGTGGGTGACCGTTCGTAACATGAATAGTGCCAACTTATTATGAGGTGCCTGTGCAAAGTTTGTAAGTAACTACTCGCCTATGCCTCACCTCTACTTCAATTGCAGTTTTGAATGCAAAGGCAGAGGTGGTCAGCAATGTGTGCTTTCAGTTCATTATATTTAAATCTTGCCTTTTATGCAGTACAAGTTACAAGTTGTGTTAACATTTTTGGAGTACATTTTTCCAATATCCTCATTACTTCTAGTCAGCACTTCATAAGATTTTCTCTCTTTTTTTCTGAAATGTTTGCGGTTTCCTTCGTGGTGGAAATTTTATTTTCATAACTGGATTATTCGTTATACAATATATATATATGATTTTAAGTGTTTTTTCTTCCACGTTCCCAAGGCATCCATAACTAATGTCTATTGGAGATGGAGCAAAATATCTTCCGGGTCCCCTCCATAAACTGCTCTCTATTCCTCAGAACTGTCACTATTATCGTTTGGAGGATGATGTTAGTTGTTTTATGGTAGGAGTGTTATGACAGATTTTTTTAATTGCATGTACAGACTACCTTCGTGAAACCGTTACAAGCGCCACGCCTTACTGCAGAGCTAGATGGGAGAAGCAGGATAGAAGGGGGCTGATGACTGATTCAGCCAACGTAATTATTCTATGGCTTGCTGATCTGAGCCCAGGATGCAGCCCTCTTGTGTGGAAGCACGTCTTCAAATCTTCCATGTTCTTCTTTTTTGAACCCGCCGGGGCATCACGAACCACTCTGACACAGTTAGGGTCAATTTCTTTAATTGTGTGAGGGGTTATGATAGGCAATTTTGGTGCTTATGATGCTGCAGGGGACGGAGCTCTTAGGCTAGGCAGCCATTCACTCCGTAGTCGCACATGCGCCTCTGTTTAGTGCTTTCTAAAGCCGAGGGGAACCGAGCTCTCTATTTAGGCTGCCATTCCCTCTGCTGTCGCGCATGCGCCTCCTCTTGTGACAGCTTTTCATGTACCACCACATATCAATAATAAACGTCTAATGAAGAAGAAAACATTTGACTATTAATATGTTGGTCCATTAAAAGATTTTACAACCTACAAAATACCTTGCTCCTTCTGGGATCAATATGGCTAATAACACCCTTTAATTAAGAAAATAAGACAAAATAATTGTATAATATACTTTTTTTATCATATACAGTATGTATGTATATATACATACACGCAGAGTTCCCTGCTGTGCTGTCTGTGATGTGGCCTCTAATGTAGGGGGCGTTACCAATGTGTTTTTGCCCCCCTCCATAAAGACACTGGGAGAGAACGGGCGTTGTAAATTGTAATTTTTGACTGTTAAAATATCTTATTTTCTTTTTAGAGAATGGCAGCCAGACCGCAAACACGTTATTCACTAAGACAGTCAGCTGGCTTTCAATTTTCTTCAAAACAAGAGTCGTCTATAGATTTTGAAGTGCAGCGTACTGCAGGCTCGTATTTGTGTCAAATTCAGTTATGAGCACACATGCTTTTTGCCAGGATCCCATCGTGGCAGTGGGTGACCGTTCGTAACATGAATAGTGCCAACTTATTATGAGGTGCCTGTGCAAAGTTTGTAAGTAACTACTCGCCTATGCCTCACCTCTACTTCAATTGCAGTTTTGAATGCAAAGGCAGAGGTGGTCAGCAATGTGTGCTTTCAGTTCATTATATTTAAATCTTGCCTTTTATGCAGTACAAGTTACAAGTTGTGTTAACATTTTTGGAGTACATTTTTCCAATATCCTCATTACTTCTAGTCAGCACTTCATAAGATTTTCTCTCTTTTTTTCTGAAATGTTTGCGGTTTCCTTCGTGGTGGAAATTTTATTTTCATAACTGGATTATTCGTTATACAATATATATATATGATTTTAAGTGTTTTTTCTTCCACGTTCCCAAGGCATCCATAACTAATGTCTATTGGAGATGGAGCAAAATATCTTCCGGGTCCCCTCCATAAACTGCTCTCTATTCCTCAGAACTGTCACTATTATCGTTTGGAGGATGATGTTAGTTGTTTTATGGTAGGAGTGTTATGACAGATTTTTTTAATTGCATGTACAGACTACCTTTGTGAAACCGTTACAAGCGCCACGCCTTACTGCAGAGCTAGATGGGAGAAGCA